>NC_047662.1:49794381-49991881 GCF_011762505.2 Arvicanthis niloticus
AAGGCATACTCTCCCATGCAGTATTGTATCATGAAAAGACTCAGAGGAAGAAAAAAAAAAAAAAACCATACTGACCATGGAATTGTTTTGAGTGAGCAGCACTATAAATGATGTATTTTAACTTATTTTTAATTGTGTATGAATTTTAGTTATGTTTCTGTTGCTGTGAAAAGACATCATAACCAAAGCAACTTATAAAAAAAAAAAAACCACTTAATTTGGGGTTCATGGATCCAGAAGGTAATAGAGTCTATGACCATCATGGCAGGAAGCATAGTGGCAGCAGGCATGGTACTGGTACAGTAGCTAAGAACCCACATATTGAGACAACAACCATAAGCCGAGGGGTGGGGGAAAATGAGTGAGCTAACTGGGAATGGTGTGGGTGTTGACACCTCAAATCCCCCCACCCAGTGACACACCTCCTGGCCACACATCCCAATCTTTTCTAAATTGTCCCACCAATTGCAGAACTAGCGTTCAAATTCAGGAGCCTATGAGGGCTATTATCACTCAACCACCACAGGGTGTCATGGGTATGCTTACTGGCCCAAGGAGGCCAGCAGAGGGCATTAGCATCTTTGGAACTGGGGCTACATAATGTAAGCCAGCCTGTGGGTGCTGGCAACTGAACCCAGGTCCTCTGCAGCCAGTGCTCTTAATTGCTGATCCATTTCTCCAGCCCCAAATGATATACTTTTAATGGTAAAGAAATTGATTGAATATTCCTAATAATGCTATGCAGTAACTATAATTAGCTTGTATGTGTGTGTAGATATATGTATATATAAGCTAATTATATATGTATATATACATAAATATACACACATACAATTAACCATTAAATTATCTTGTAGAAGAATACAGATAGTTACAACTAATCATAAAAGAAAAACCAAAATATAAATATTATATGCAATACTGGTAAGAGATAAACACTGAAGTGTAAAGAAAGAATTCAGAAGTGCTATATACTTCGGGGGTTGGAAGACAGGATGTGGTATAATCCAGGCTGTCCTTGGGCTCTACACAGGATGACCCAAAACTCCTTCCTGAAGGATCCATTTCCCCAGTGTTGAGATTATAGGCATATACCACCACAGCCACCTCATAAATTATAATTAATATAAAAGAATAACAACACTAGCCCAGACTTATGAGATGCCACTTATGACCAGTCACTGACCTAAATGCCTAGTTCGCAGTGACACTAATCTTCACATTACTTCAGAGGCTGATCCACTGTTCTTTCCATTCATGCAGAAAGACAGATTCACAGGCCCACCAGGAACCTCCCCAAGCTCCCACCATCACTGTGTTAGGGTTTGCAGCCAGCCACACTGTCCCAGAGCCCAGGCTATTACCCACTACAGTTTCAAATGGCATTGAATTGTAAAGTTATTTTGGGGGAGGGGGAAGGGGGGTTCTTTAAATGATTTTCTATGCCTCGAAGCTTCACAGTTAAAAACACATATAAAGTAAGAACAATAACCAAGTGCTGTATGTATAGTTCACTACATGCTTAATAAATGGCTGTGGGGCCCTTCTGCGCATCTCAGTTCTAATAGGAAAATTTTTTGATGGCCTCTGAGAAGCAACCCTGCTTACCCCAGCCTTCTAGCGACACCTATGGCTCTCTAACTGCAAGCAGGCTGAACATCCTTCTGCTGAGATTCTATCTAAGACCTGGGTCGAGGACCTTAAGGATAGAGAAGGGATGGCAGTGAACATTTAGCAACGATCAAAGGGCTGGGGCCATCAACCCTCCTCAGTGGGTCTTCCAGGCCTCCACAAAGACACCTCCCCAGAGTCTTCCATCTGTCTTTCCAGAAATCCCTATCCCTGGTTCTAGTAACTGTTACTGTTCAGGGCCTGCTGGCTTGTTAGGTAACACTGATAATAGAATCTGGTCATGTTGTCATTCTTTTTCACCAGGACCATTTTCGTGTGTGTGTGTGTGTGTGTGTGTGTGTGTGTGTGTGTGTGTGTGTGTGTTTAAGTGTCACCATGATACACTTGTCACCTGGCATCTACAAAGTTGGTAGGTGTAAGAATGAGATCTTAGACCACAAAGTGCCTTGGCATGCACCATCACAAAAGGCTTCCTTATCCCAAGGTAACAGATATTTCAGTCTTGATTTCCCAGCAATTAAACAAATAGATCACATAGGCATAATAATAAGATTTCTTATTAAACAGCCTACTGCCTTGGCTTCCAGAACCATTGTTCCCTATTCAGCCTACTCCAGGGAGCCTTCAAGGGGAGAATATAAACTCTGGGGGAAGATGCCTTAGACTTGAGAGTGGCTCTTCCTACTCAAAGCCTATATAAGCTGGATCAGATCACTATATTCCCCCCAGGACCCTTTATTCCCTTCCAATGGAAACAACTAGAAACAAAATTTTCCCACATGCCTCATGGTATCAATAGGATCCAAGGAGACCACGTATACTGATGATTTTAAGAAATAAATTCTTTTATAAATGATCAGGAATTGTAGTTTGCATTCTTAGAAATTCAGCTCTCTTAGTAAATGATGCCAGGGATTGCCTACAACAGCAAGTCAGAGAGCATATATATGCAAGCACATGAAATAAGCTTAACACATAGAAAAATAAATTAGTAAAATTAAGTGAAAAGTATCTGATGCTCCCTACGCCAAACAAGGAGGTAGGGACTAAACAAAGCTGGCAGTATTTTAATGCAGGCTGCTTATTAGTCAGAGTGGGTTCTGATCTCACTTTGCTACTAGAAGGGCATGCAGCCTACAGCTGCTATATAACAGTTGATCCTCAGGAAAGAAGCACCCACGTGCAGCTGTGGGAGCTAACGTTCTGCTCTCGGCTTGAGCCCAGCCATATTGTGAATATCCAGTAAATGACAGTTAGCAGGGGCTGCGGAGAAAGCCGTGACCGATGCAGCCAGCATCACAAAGGGCCACATTGTTCTGATTCTTAGTTGGAACAGCCAGACTGGAGAGCAATACAGCAAAGAGGGCCCTCTTTCCAGAGCTTCTAGATGCCATGCATATAAAGTTTTCACTGTGGGGATTCAGAATCAAAACTGTTTAACAGAAGCGGAACTTTCTGTAACTCTGAGGTTCTATTTTATATCTTGTAGAGCTCTGGTATGGGGCACCTATTATAAGCTACTGGCAGAACACTAGTATTCAGATTTGATACTAGGACATGGATTTGATATCACCATTTTTAAAATATTATGTGACTTCTGCGAATATAAAATATGGGAATGAATCACAGGATTCCCTAAGTCCCCTCCAGTTCTAAAACCCTTTGATGGTATCATCTTCATAATAGATTAGAATAGAAAGACTTCCCATTAAGCGTTATAGTCTAGGCACTCTATCAAGTAGTTTCTATAAACTATAAAATTAGACCCTCATACGATGCATATGGGCATACAGCATCTGTTGTTGTCAACTTGACACGCCTGGGAAGAGGTATCCTCGGCTGAGGAATTGCTTTCATTGGATTGGCTTTTGGACAGTTCTGTGGCATTTTTCTGATTGCTAATTGATACACTCCTACTGTGAGAGGGAACATTCATAGGACTGTGGACCCTGGCCACTGAATGTGTACTGGGAGCAAGCAAGCATCAGCATCTTTCATGGACTCTGTTTCAGTTCCTGCCTCCAGGTTCCTTCCTTGAGCTCCTTCCCTGGCTTCTCACAATGATAGAGTATAATCTGAAAGCTGAAATAAATCCTTTTCTCCCCCACATTACCTCAGGTTTATCACAGCAACAGAAAGAAAGCAGCAGCCCTCTAGGAGAAGCTGGGCTCTGCTTAGGTTTAGGAATGATACTGACAAAAGGAAAATGCACAGAGGGTCGGCCCCCCTCCAAGGCCTCAGTTCTTACCTACCTCCCGACCATGCCTCCTTTGTGAGAGTCTTTGTCTTTCATGCCCCCCATGCCATTTCCCACATTACTTTGCAACTCTACCTCAGGATTCAGAGCAGACTGATGTGTATAAAAATGACTCAACAACCCTGGCTCCAGGATTCCAGTAAGAGAGAGCCAGTTCCATGCTTTTTCACATCTCCCTAGGGGCGTAGAGGACCCAGCAACACAGTAAGCGCTCAGTAAACATATGAGATACTAATGTTTGATGAGAGGACCATAAAATAGATAAGGATAGTTAATTAAGAAACCAATACTAGCCATTCTTTCCCAAAAGGATCTACAATATTAAAGAAAAAAAAATGTAAAAGCCAGGTATGGTGGTCTATCCCTTTAATCCCAGCACTCAGGAGGCAGAGGCAGAAGGATCTCTGAATTTGAGGCCAGCCTGGTCTACAGAGTGAGTTCCAGGATATCTAGGGCTATGGGGGCCTAGGAGGAGATAAGAGTAGGAAGAACAAGAAATATAATGTAGATGAAAAACACTGGGCCCCGAATTTGAAACCAGGCTACAACTGGCAATCCAAACTCTACCCAATGAAGCCTCACATGAAACAATACTCAGATGGTGTCTGTTCAAAGAAATAGACCATAAGATGCTCTCAATGTTGGAATTAGCTAACAAATACTTTCAAGCTCATAAATATCTTCAAAGAGCTTAAGGGGGGGGAAAGTCTTGAAAAAGAAGTGAAGAAGGAGAAGGAGAATGAGAATGAGAAGGGGGAATTCTAGAATTGAAAGTAGAAAATAGGAAATAAAATTTTTGTTAAATAAACGAGGGCAGAATAGAGAGCCGATCGTAGTAGTGGTGATATGTGTCTATAATCTCTTAGATGAGCACTTAGTGGTTCTCAACCTTTCTAATGCTGCAACCCTCTAATGTAGTTCCTCATGTGGTAGGGGGACGTAATCCAAAGCTCAAGAACCACTGACTTAAAAGGATAGGATAGGAGAGTCATCGGTTCAAACCAAATCTGGGCTACATAGCAAGGTCCTGCAAAACAAAGGCTGAAAACTACAAGAACAAATTAGCAAACTTTAGGACATCAATTTATACCATCAAGCAGGGTGAGTGAGTGACCCTTAGGTTCCAGAGGGCTTGGAGGTCAAGCTAAAGAGTGTGAACTTTTAGCCAAACTCTTTGTGTAACTCCTTGTACAGTTTGGTCCTCGCCCTAACACACCAATAGCAAAATACAAGGATCGGCGGATTTGCAGAGCTGTTCATACAGTAGATTTTTCTGACAGGGGGATTTCCCCAGGGATAGAACATCCTTTGGTACAGCAGTTCTCAACCTGTGGGTCGTGACCCCTTCACAGGCTCACCTAAGACCACCAGAAAATACAAATATTTATATTACCATTCATAACAGTAGCAAAATTATAGTTAAGTAGCAACAAAATAATGGTATGGTTGGGAATCTCCACAATATGAGGAACTGAGTCAGAGCTGCAACATTAGGAAGGTTGAGAACCATTGCTTTAGTGTTTATTTCAAAAGCCAGTATCCCACCCCAAGGCACCTGAAGGAAATTTCAAGGCAGTTTTTCAGCATCTAACTCCCTCAAATAGGTGTGGACATAGGACCCAGTAATAGTCTGTGGTAACTCATACAATGCATAAAAATGTTCAGTGAGGCTTGGCGAGTTGTAGGAGAACACAGCCTTGTAGGAGAACACAGCCAAGTGCTGACTAAACAGGGAGGATGAGAGGTCAGAAGATGAATCTACAGACAGAAAAAGAAAAAAACCCACAGCAAGCACTTGGAAGAAAAATCTGCTACTTAACTACAAATAGAACCGTCTACATAGCAAGTAAAGGCACTGGCCACTAAGTCTGACAACCAGAGTTCTATCCTGGGGACCCACATGGTAGAAGGTGAGAACTGATTCTACTTCAAGCTGCCTTGTCACCTCCACATGCACTCCATGACCTGCATACACACATAAAATAAATGTAATTTAAAAAATTTAAGGTAACTGGCTATTGCTTCATTTCATGGGTCTCAATGACAAAGAAAACTACCACTATTGGTCCAACTCCTAGCATGCCTGTGGTTTAGGAAACACTCTAAATAAATGTAACCTTATCTCCTCTGTGTGTACACACCAATCACTGAGCAAATTCAATCAGTGAGCTGGCTGGTGCACTTCTGTGCTTAGCTAGACTGAGTAGCCAGCCGGCCAGGTTTAAACTTTACTCACAGCAGCCACTGGATCACAGGCACGTGGTTCCTACCTTCTCTCTAGGCCCTCCCATTCAAAAACTGACATCCTCTGTGTTACTTTTCCCCAAGAGTCTCAGCTCCAATGGTAGCTCCCTGATAACCGGGAAAAGAGGAAAGGCATTTGCTACAGGCATAGTCTGACGGAGAGGGTGTAGGCCAGCTGGGTTTGGTAGTACCTGCTGTTAGCCAGGCACTTGGGATGCTGGGAACATAGAAGGATTGAAAGTGAGACCTTGTGCTGAGTGAAACAAAGGGAGAGAAGGAAGGGAAGGAAAGGAGAGGGAGGGGAAGAGATGCTTTGTGAGCAAACAGACCTGGATAAACAACACTCGCCTTCCTTTTTACCTATATGATGGACAAATTATAATCTGCTTAGATCTCAGTTTTTCCAATTGCAAACTGAAAACATATGGCATCCTCCAGCCATGTACATGACAAGGATCTAATGAAAAGACATATGAACCTATTCATCAACTAAAAGGCATCACAATTCTTGCTTACCTACCTAGTCCTGTGTGGGGCAGTGGGGAAAGGGGTAATAATTAATAAAAGGGAAACCAAAACACCACAAGGAAAGAAATGAAAACATGGTGTGCATCACAGCACTGCCATATCCTTCATCCTTTTGGGGGTGGGGGGAGGGGAAGGAAAGGTCACGTGGCTTTTGTGTGACTACTGCAAAAAGGAAGCCTAAGAGGTCTTCTTCAAGGAGTACTTCACAGGGTAAATCTGTCACACATAAAAGGCACACTGTTGGCGTTGGTGGCATTTACAACCCAGCCAAGGGTACCTTTAGGCACTCAGTGAGTGTGGCAGTGCTGGCTGGACCAGACAGTACTCAAGAGAGCTCACCACCTGGAATTCAGGAGGCTTTCACTCTACTGCAGGCTTTTATGCTGTGTGGATTTGAGTAGAGAGGCCACACCCTCAGGAAATGGTCCTGAAATCCTCCTGTGTGCCCCATCCTGCAAGCCCCCTTAACCAAAGGAGTCTCTCTCCCTGCTCCCACTGCCAGCAAGCTGATCTGGCTGTCTTCCTTGTTTAATTATGCTCGAATAACCCTGACAAGGCTGGCTGAGCCTAGCTGCAAATCATGACAGTGGAAATCCTAAAATAAAAGCAAGATTAACGACATGACCTCAATCTTGACATGAAGGTCCATTAATTGGAAATCATGGCCTTAATTGAATTCTCGGCATAGCATCGCCATCTGGATTAAATTTTCTGAGGCCTATTTTCTCACCTCTATCAAGATAACTGACGTGTGCCAATGACAACTAAGCTCAATACTGAGCTCTGAAGAGAAAGACAGGTAATTGATTACTTCCCTGGCATGTTAGTTACCCAACCATCAGATCAGTCTGAAGTCACACTTTGAAGGGGCCATCACCATCACTTCCACTATTCTGCTTTCTCCATGGTCAACCATGTGATGTGTAACCTCCCTGAACCTCTGCTTTGAGATATCAGGTATTAAAAGAATCACACACACACACACACACACACACACACACACACACAGAATGCTTAATAAGTTATCCCCCATATTTACTTTTTTAATCATCAGCTATCGTTACCAAAATCAGGGATGGGGAGTGGGGGAGAGCTGTGTGACCCTTTTGATACTCACTGCAACCTGAATGACTACAAAAATGACACCACAAATAGAATAGAAAATCCACTCACACCCAGGACCTCCTTGAGCTCAAAGCTGCATCTGTCTCTGCTTGACCTTTGACTTGATTCCAAGTATCTCTTCTGTTTCCAGCAGTCTGCCAGTGAGCTTGTGTCTGGTTTGAGGACAGAGACACATATTCCAGCACAGATGGGTGAGTAAAAGAGAGGAAGGCTAGAGCCTAGGGATGAGTCACTTCTATAACGCGCTGCGTGCAGCACATACTGCAGCCCAGACATCACAGTGGCTCTTCGAAGAACCGGGCATCTTGCGCATGTATTCCAGGCATGAGAGATGAGACTAGGAAACTCAGTAGTTTTCATCCCTAAGAGGCTATAAGGACAAACTGACCTTCAAAGGAGACAGGCAGCATCTGAAACCACTACAAAAGATATGGAGATGACTCTGTTGGAAGCTTTAAGACAAACTTAAGAATAAGCAAGAAGGGCTGGATGAAGCCCTGATGGATATAAAGCATCCAGCACAACACTTCCCAGCAAGAGCAGTCCAAAGAGGAATATTAAATTGAACTGAACTGAACCTGCCAAGAAACCAAAAGCTCTAACTGACTTTTCTTTCTTTCTTTCTCTCTTCCTTTGTTTCTTTCTTTTCTCTTGTGAGTGTATGTTCTCTGTGGCAGATGTGCAACTGTGTGCACTTGCAAGTGAAGGCCAAGGGTGACACTGGACATCTTTCCCAATCACTCTCTACTATTGTTAATTTTTGTAATTAAATTCGTTCATTCATTTACCTACTTTTATTTATTTATTTATTTATTTATTTATTTATTTATTTATTTATTTATGTGAGGTGGGAATATGTGTGTTACAGTGCACATGACGAGGTCAGAGGACAACTTACAAGAATTAGTTCTCTCCTCCCACCATGTAGGAACTGAAGATCAAACAAGTCTTCAGGTTTGGAGACAAACACCATTATCTGCTGAGCTATCTCATCTGCCCTGCCTTAGTGTTTTGGAACAGGGTCCCTCGTTGAACTTGAAGCCTGTTGATTGGCTAGGCTGGCTGGCCAGTGAGCTTTAAGGGATCCCCTATCTCTACATCTTGCAGAACTCAAGGTGACAGACATGTGACACTGAGCCTGGTTTTTACGCAGGGGCTGGAAAGGTGAACTCGGTTCCTTCTGGTCGTATAGTAAACACTTTATCACCTGAGCCATCTTCCCAGCCCCTGGATTCATTTTCAAACCTGCTGCAATCACACTGAAGTACAGCTGTGTGCTAACAACAGTGACCATTGTCTATTAACCACATTCTCAGTGCGCCCCATCCATTACCATGACATTTTTCAGGTTAAGCTTTAGCATTCCTGTAGGACCATGAAAGGCAGCCTGGTTTCTGGTGGAGCACAGACTGGAAACCCCGGTGACCCCAGGTGACCCTGAGGGACCCCAGGTGAACCTAAGAAACAGCAGGCATTTTGCCACGCCCCCAGACACTAGGCTCCTGACATGAGTCCATAGCTCTCTATAGATTTGTGGCTATCACTCACATAAGGACAATGCCCCTAGCCCCTCCACAGGTAGAAGACTTGACCATAGGCCAGGAGCCGCAAGACAGATCTCCATATTAATGAGGTACCTAAAGGCCAGAAGGGCTTAGCCAATTAAGCTTTCCTTCCCAGACACTCCTCCCTGCAAAAAGTATTTAACCTCAGGCCTGCCCTGAGAAAATGGGTACAGTTTTCTCATCTACTTTCCTCCGTGACAATAAACGTCTTAAAACCATGGACTGTCTGTTTTCATCAGGATCTGCCATGAGGAACAGTGGAACAGGCCTTCGTCTAATCTCCCGTAGACCTCTCTGCGTTCCCAGACACAGTAACCACAAAGCCAAGCCAAGCCAAGCCAACCGCCTGTGACAAGCCAAGAACTCTCATCCCTGCAGACCCAGCTGGGATTCTCCCCAGTGGGAGAATTCTCCCATTTGGCCGGGTCCAGTCCAGCCCATGGGCCCCTACTTTGTTCTCAGCTCTTCCGCGGCTTCCAGCTGTGCCTGGGTGCCCAAGAGCCTTAGAACCAGATGGTCCCCAGCCGTCCTGAAGGCCCCAGGACCTCAGACTGCACCCCTGGTACTCTCCCCTGATCAGCATAGCCTGAGTCCCATCGGCCGCCCTGCCACAGCCATGGGTGCCAGCATGGGGTAAGTGCAGTCAAACTTCCCGCATCCTGCCTCCCTGAGCGGCCCCAGCCCTGTGATGGGGCAGACACAGGACCCCCAAATAAACCAACAAACTGGGGGTTATTTCACCTTCATCTGTGTCTGTACACCACAAGCATGCTGTTCCCTCAAAGGCCAGAAAAGGAAATCAGATCCCTAAAGGCTGGAGTTACAGATGCCTATGAGCCATTATATGGGTGCTGGTAATTGAACCCAGAGTCTCTGGAAGAGCGGCCAGTGCTCTTAACCACTGAGACATCTCTGGCCTCAAGAAACCAAATCTACAGTTCTGAACTCTACAGTTCTGCTATCATGATCCAACCACATCCAAGTGTCTATCACCACATCCTTACAGTTTCAACATACAACTTTGGGTCAGGGAGCACAAATATTTAGTCCCTAGCAAGCAGGACATAAAACAAAAATGAGGGTCACACACCCTGCGCTCTTCTCATGACATTGCTGCTTCCATGTATTTGTTAAAAGCCTAAAACACAAAGGAAAATAGACAAGCCCAGAAGGTCTGCCAGCAAGTAGAGAGGCAGACACAGCCTGACGTGAATGATCTAAGAATATTTTCGAGACCAGACACCCAGCATGGAGGGAGCTGCTGTGATCAGTGGCTGGGAAGGAAGACACAAATTAGTGAAAACTACAGCTAGGACTTTAACAGGCAGGAGGAGAACGGTGGGGGGGGGGGCTCTAATAATGCACCCTCTTTTGGATTCACAAAGGGATAGAGTGCAGGGCAGGATGGTTTCCCTGGATGAGTTTCTTTGAGCTGCCTAGGCCTACCTCCCCACCCCCTACCCCACCCCCACCCCCCCACCCACACACACAGAGTACATTGTCTTTAGGGTCAGCATCTATTCAGACTTTTAGTCTTACCTTCACCAGATGCAAGTATGAAGGTTGTCAGTGTGGTAGCAGTACATAGGTAGGTAATAGCAAGGATGCAGACAGCAAACTGCAGTGTGTGACCCCCTCTTTCCCACAGAACAGTTCTGCAAGCTTTGGAGACTGTTCACTGTTAAATCCCTTTGAGGGAGGGAAAAAAAAAACACTGGCACTGACAAACCCAAGGTCAAAGCCATCTTAAAGGAAGGTGACTGACTGAAAAAGTTCCTATGCCATTAGAGGAATCTGGTCTCCCTCTGTGTTACCTTTAGATCCCAGGTAACATGACCAGGATTTACAGGCTCTGAGGTTTCAAAGGCTGCCCCTGACAACCACAATAGGGGTCTGAGTATAAAGTAGACAGCAGGCAAGGTTGAAAACTGTGCCTTTCCATCTTGTACTGTGTCCTCTGTTTAGAATGGCAAGTGTGGGTTGCCAGGCATTTTGTAAGGCTTGGTGTCCTTCAACAGGAGGAAGCCATGTTTCTACAGAACCTTTGTGCACACTGAACGAGGGTGACAGAGTCCTTACATTCAAGTATCAGTTCCATTCAATGCCTGGACCAAGCCTATGTGTGAATATGACTATGCACAGTCAAGCATGGTGGTCCTGGGAAGCTGACCTTCCCTGGGCTCCTGCTATGTGTCAGGTAGGACAAGAAGCTGCATGCATGGCATCTTCCTTTACCTTTTCAAAGATTTGACAGCAAAGTTCATACCATTCCTTCTTTATAGGCGTGAAGACTAAGCTTAGAGGGGTTACAGAACCTGACTGAGCCAAGAGGCCTGCAAGCAAAAGAGCAAAGCGTTGCCAGGATCAAGGATCACATCTGACTCCAGATGACCTGACTTTAATGAGGCTGGGCCACTGTGTCCGAATAGCCAGAGTAAACAGCTAAACAGAGCGAGGTTGGGGAGTGCCCTGTAATCTCAACATTTAAGAGGCGGGGCAGAGGGGCTCAGTTGAGGCTACATAGTTAGTGCAAGACCAACCTGCGCTACATAGTGAAATTTTATTTCTAAATAGTGTGTGTGTGCTGTGTGTACATGTATGTATGTGTGTGTTTGTGTATGTGTGTGTGTGCTTATGGGGTATGTGTGTGTGTGTGTGTAAAGGGGGTTTGGTGTATGTATGGTATGTGATGTATGTATAGTGTGTGTGTGAGTGTAAAAGAGGTGCGAGTATGTGTGTGGTGTGTGATATATGTGTGGTATACAGTGTGGTATAGGTTGTGTGTGTGTGTGTGCATGTGCGTGTGCGTGTGTGTGCGTGTGTGTGCGTGTGTGCGTGTGTGTGTGTGTGTGTATGTTTTCTGAATTAGAATCTTTATAGATGAGGCTCAACGTCCAGTGGGAACCAGAGAGGCAGGGGACTTCCCATTTACACAGCACTTTCCATCCGCCACGTTCATTAAATCCCATTTAGTCCATACAACACCCTGCCGAGGCAGATCTCACTGATACATGAGGAGGAAATTGAGATTTAGTAAAGCTAAATAATTTGATAAAGGCTGCACATCTAAGAAATATCGGGTCAGAACAGATCCAGGTCTGCCCAGCTCTAAAGCTACACACTCTTGCTAGCATACAGTTTGGCGGAGGGAAGTGAGCAGGCCTCGCCATAGTCATCAGCT
The DNA here is from genome assembly GCF_011762505.2 of Arvicanthis niloticus. Classification (NCBI taxonomy): domain Eukaryota; kingdom Metazoa; phylum Chordata; class Mammalia; order Rodentia; family Muridae; genus Arvicanthis; species Arvicanthis niloticus. The sequence goes on from NC_047662.1 coordinate 49,806,914, forward strand.
GTGCTTGGGTGGATGCAGAGAAGATTGTGCACAGGATGAATTGATGAACCACATAGCAGAAATGGCTGCATGGGGCGGTGTCCATCTTTCCCTTCACAATCTGTTGGCTTCTGGAGCCTGGACAAGGAGCTGAGGTGCCTATTTAACATACCAAATTGGACCTGGCCTCCAGGTTCTCCCAACATTCCTCTGTCCCTACCTATTACAGGGCATGGCTAGCATATCCCTCTGTCTACTCTGAAATTTCCAGACCAAGGGCTGGGCTCCAGAGAGGCTCTTCACTATACAAATACAATCCAGATATTTCATGCTCTCTCTCTCTCTCTCTCTCTCTCTCTCTCTCTCTCTCTCTCTCTCTGTTTCTTTCCCCTTCCCCCATCCCCTCCCCCTCTCTCTCTTCCCTCCCTGTCTGCATTTCTGTCCCCCAGCATGTGCATGGTCTTTCTTTCTTTCTTTCTCCCCACTCCCCTCCTCTGTCTTCCTGTCTGCATGTCTGCATGGAGACTTCCCTGACCTCCTCCTGTGATATCAGTGAACTTGCCCAAGAGCTGCCCTCAATAAACTTGCCTTTATATCTTTATATACTTTGTAATTTGGCTTGAATTGGCTTATTTCGTCCACAGAGAAAACCTATTACCAGCCACCGTCACTATTCTGATAGAAGTCTGGCCTCACCAAGCACAGGCCTAGCACAATATTACAGCCCCAGCCTTCTTTGCAACACTTCCACATTAGACGCCCACCCCTCCCAGGCCTGAGTCCAGACATTGTAGGTATCCATACTCTGACACATGAGGGTAGTGCAGAGATCCAAATTCCAAATGCCAGGGTGAATGATCCTTTGGATGGGAAGGGGAACTTTATTATTTGCTTATCAAGATGCCCCTAACACCTAGTAAACCTATAAATCTCAAACTATATAACCCAAGAAAAATGTGACTTAACTACAGAGCAAGTATGGATAGAAACATCACCCAAGTGCATGTGGTATTGGTTTGACGTGCCACTAATGGCAGCATTGCCTGTAGAACAAGAACATTCATGACTCCATCATGGGTTTTGTTCTCTCTGTTTGGGGGACCCTGGTGACAACTATCATATAATGGGTTGCCAACTACAAATGCCTTCTGTCCTCTCTCCACACTTGGCCTTGACCTCAGCTAACTGCCTGCTGACTGACCTCTGCCCAGTGGCCCTGTTTGCAACCCTTAACCACAGACATCTCGCCTGTAACTCCTAGAAGGTGGATGGGATGAATACAGTGCCAAATACAAAGTGTGCGCACAGCAGCCAGCCGGGCAAATGTGCTCTGCCCCACCTCACGTGAATGGGGGGCATGGAGATTAGTCAGGGCTAAGTAGCCTTGGTGCTCAGGCAAGGGTGTCCCAGATCCAGCTCAGCACTTTGGGGCTGTTTGTTGTTGTTCCTCCTCCTCTTCCTCTTCTTCTTCTTTTCCTCATCTTCCTCTTCCTACTACTCCTCCCCCTCCTCTTCTTCCTTTTCTGTTTCTTGTTGCAATAGGCTTTTTCCTCGAAGAATATATCCTGATTATGGTTTTCCCTTCTTCTACTCCTCCCAGTTCCCCCCACCCCCTCCTATCCAGATCCACCCCCTTTCTATCTCTTATTAGAAAACAAACAGGCTTCTAGGGGATAATAATACTAATAAATAAAAAAAAAACTCTAACACATCGGAATTAGACAACACAGACAAAAGGAAAAGAGCCAAAAAAAAAAAAAAAAAAAAAAAAAAAAAACCAAACAAACAAAAAAACAAACAAAAAACCATGAGAAACAGAGACCCACTAGTTCTCACATTCAAGAATCCCATAAGAAAACAAACCTGGAAGCCATAATATACATGCAAAGGTCCAACAGGGTAAAAGAAAAACACACACACACACACACACACACACACTTATTTTTTTAAAGAAAAAGTCCTGACGCAAGGAGCCTCCAAATATGCAGTTGGCTTTTGTTTTCTGCTGGCCATCTCCGGCTCGGCATGTGGCTTATCCTTAGTGATTAAGTGTTTATTATTGGAGATTGCTTCTAAGTTAGGGATAGGGACATGCATCCGTTTCTTGTTTCAACTACCTGTTTCTCCAGATAAACTGGGTAAACCTTTCTGGGCTGAAATTACACGGCCTGAAAGATGGGATAACACCACCTACCTGGAGGAGCTATTCTGAGAATCAGAGATAAGTACTTGTCAATGAAACCAGTGCTGGGCTGGGCTGGGCTGGGAAGACAACTCCATGGGTTAAGTAATTGCTATGCATCATGAAGACCTGAGCACCGAGCTCCATCCTTAGAACCCATATAACAAAAGTCATGTTAGCAACAGTCATGTATTACCAGTTCTGGGAAGGTAGAAACAGGAGAATGAGCACCAAGCTAATGAGAGACCCTCTCTCAAAAAACAAGTGAATGTTTCCTGAAGAATGATATCCAAGGTGGACCATCGGCCTCTATATCCACGTGCACATGCACCTGCACATGTGTGCTCACGTAAGTGTGTACCTACATACACATACAAACAAAGAAAAAGAAGACCCCACTGCTGTAGCTCCCTGTTGTTTATTTGTGTCACTGAGCCCCTCCAGTGTTGAGACTCTGTGGGAGGCAGCGGGAAAACAGAAGGAGAAGGCATGGCTGCTGCACTCAAGCTCTACATAATCTATTTGCTGAGAAACATAAATAAAAAAGATGCATATGCCATTTAGTCAGGACAGTGCTTGTACACGGGGTATCAGGGGAACTCAGCAGAGGGTATCTGAGGACAAGGACAACTGACTAGAGATTGCAAGGATGGAGACTTGGGCCAGGTTGTTCCATTCTCTCAATCAGTGCACACCTCTAGGTATCAATCTTGATCCTATTCTCATATCTTGTACCCAGCATTTCAGAAAATGCTGCCTGTTTCACCCTGAAGTGCTAGTCACAATCCAACTCTATACAGAATTCTCCATTATCTAAAAGGAAGTGAGGAGACAGGAGCTGACGTGTTTACACAGTGAAAAGACATACTCTAACTAAAAGGAGTCTTCTATAAGACAGGGAACAGGGCAGAGAGACAGCTATAAGCCAGGTTTCTTTTAATTCAATTGTTATACAAGTTGTAATCTGGAAATGCATATAGTAATCATGCTACATCATTATAAATATAAGTTTTAAAGTAACTCCCCAAACAAAAGCAACTTGAAGCAAAGGAACTCAGTAAGTACATGTGGATGATATCACCATGCAGAGAAGCAATCTCAAATGACTTGATTGGATAATTTGCTAAAGTAAAATCCACTGACCCATCCCAAAGAATATGAAGCACTTTAAACGATCTTGAGTTGAACTGTTATTGTATTCTATAGCTGTGTATTATTGCATAAAAAAAATAAGTAGTTATATAGCTATAATTAAGATCTGGGATATGAGGCATGAAAGAAAACTACATCATTAGGAATCCGTGAGGTATTTCATCTGTTAGGAAGTTATTTGTACTGCTGTCCCCTTAAAAAGCCTAGATATTGCTGCCCAGGAACAGTGAGCTTCCCTCCATGGAGACTGTGACCTCAGAACTCCACCTCTTTCTAAAAGGAACAAGGACTCTTTGAAAACATGGTTGACCCTCAGAGATGTAGGAACAGATACACAAATCAGGGAACACTGCAATGGAGCTAGGAGCTAACAGAAAGGGCTACCACTGTCCAAGGAAGAGTCTTTTTGAGTATCAATAAAGTGCTAACTGAGGTTGAATTAAACAAGTGTTATATTTTAAAACATGGGCCCATAATAATAGTAAGATGAAGACACTCTCAGTCACTGTTGGAAAAGACAAGGCAATCTGTTCTTTTTTTTTTTTTTTTTTTTACTTTTGAAAATGTAAAGAAAAAAAACAAGCTTTTTCCCTGCTAATTTTATAATTTTGCTAAATAAATTGCTCAAATATCTAATGAGGAAGAATTTCTCCTCATCAAAGTATCCCATCTGTTCTAGCTTTGTTTCTGTTGCTGGGATAAAATACCCCAACAAACAACAGTCTGGGGGGAGACAAGGTTTATTTTAGCTCACAATTGCGGAAGTCACAGCAGAAGGCGCTTGAGAGAGCTGATCACATCCCATTCATAGTCAAGAGCAGAGAGGTATGAATGCAAACATGCCCACGTGCTTGCTTACTGCTTGGCTTCATTTCTCCACCCTTACAGTTCAGGACCCCCACCTCTGCTTAGGGAACAAAGCCACCCACAGTGGGCTGGGTCTTTCTATAGCAATTACCTTAAGACAATCACCAACAGACATGCCACAGGCCAGTGCAAAGGTGGGAGTGACTCTTAACAAAGAATCTGAGAACTAAAGACTTGCTCATGAGTAGCAGTGAGCCACATCCCCTAGCAGTGAGCCACATCCCCTAGCAGTGAGCCACATCCCCTAGCAGTGAGCCACATCCCCTAGCAGTGAGCCACATCCCCGTGGTCTGTTGGTCCAGGAGGCTCCTGAAGCTCCCACAACAATACAAGCTATTGCCACTGCTATTGGCTGCCCACTAGACTGATAAGACTATTGCTAAAGACACCACACACTAGTTGCAAGACACAGAAAAAAAAATCAAGCTGAAACTGAGCTAGAAGCTCCCTGCCTGCTGACCAGTGGCAGAAATTGCTACAAGGCTGCTGAAGGAAAAGTCTTACCAATCTTGCTACCTTGTAGATCCCGCAAGGTGCACTGCTGACCAGCTATGAAAGAAAACCTACTGGCACAATAGTGGTAAGGGTGTTATGGGGGCAAGGGACTGTCTTATGAACGGATTTGAGACCTGCTTGACAGGAGAGAAAACACATCCGGTACAGTAAGCTCAGTCAAAAGCCTCTGGCTGGGAAAGTCACGGACCTGAGGGAGAACCTGCTACTGCTGTTTTGTCTACTAGACAAGATGAGCTTGTCAAACTGTCTTGGGAATATTTTCGCATGTGCCCATAGCACAGTTGCCAGCTTTGGCCAGAGGTCTGTTTCTGCAGTGGACAGCTGTTACAGCAGAGACTCATAACTGACCAAAGTGCTGAGAGTGACTCATCTGTTGAAAGCTAAACTGAATCTGTATAACCCCTTCCATGGCCGACACTATTACAGAAGAGGAGGCAGAAAGAATGTAGAAGTTGCAAGGGGTGGAGTGTTGTGGAAGGCTTCCTTCAGGGCGTGATGTGCCCATTGCATTCTTCAACTCCCCGCAGCCGTGATATCAGCACAAGATCTGCACAAGATTGTGTCTGTCAACATTCTGTCAGAGGGAGAGGGGATCAGGAGGACTCATCACCCCCCCAAAAATAGCACAGAGAATAATAGGGAGAGACATTTTCTCCAGTTGTATGGCTACTGATAAGGGGCTCCCGAGAGACAGATAACTCCTCACTTATGCTCCTGTAGAAGAGGGGGAAGAGGAGGGAGGGAAAGAGAAAGTGGGGAGAAAAAAGAAAAAGTTACAATGAGAAGAGTAGGAAGAAGGAGAACACCAGGAACTGGGGGCATAAGAAAGGGATTATGGGTTGAACAAGATTAAAGCACATTATATACATGTTTGAAACATCCTGATGGGATCCATTATATATAGTTAATAATATGCTAATAACTTTTTAAAATTAAGCCCTGTAAGGACAGTGATCCTACAGCAGATAAGGCTATGGAACAAGACTAGGAAAATACAAGAAAAGCCAAGAGTTACATTTTTCCCATCCACTGTTCACAGGAAATTCAAATCCCACCTCATCTTTCTCTTGTATGCTACATACTCACTACTAGCTAGAACCCCTGCCCAGGCCATTCTCTCTCTCAACACCTCCTACCACTTAGAACCTCATTCCAAGCCCTCTCTATGTTTATAGACCCAACCGCTAACCAGTACATCAGTCTAGGCCATTCCAGCTCTGCCTACCCACTCCCAACTAGAGTCTTAGTCTCTGTCATCTCCATCCCTAACCTCTGACTAACCAGCTAACTGGCCTCTGTAGCCTGCCCTGGACCCTTCCACATGGAGGCTGCAGTCATGCACATCACACATCTTATTTCAGCAATCTCTTCCCAGGAAATTGACAGATTTATCATCCTTTAGCCCTTTGCTCTCCCAGGAAGCCACATGGAAATGTCCCCTTAGCCCACACTCTCCCTTTCTCCCAGAACAGCGGTTCTCAACCTATGGGTCGTGGCCACATTGGGAGTTAAATGACTCTTTCTTCACAAGGGCTGCATATCAGTTATCCTGCATATCAGATATTTACATTATGACTCTTGACAGTAGCAAACTTACAATTGTGAAGTAGTAACAAAATAATTTTATGGTCGGGGTCACCACATCGTGAGGAACTGTATTAAAGGGTGGCAGCATTAGGAAGGGTAAGACCCACGGGCTAGAGCCTTTGACTTGCTCCTGTTCTCCACAGTGGCAGGGGTAACTTGCAGCATTTTATATAGTGATGTGTTACACATGCAGCATGCCTTACATTCTGTGCTTTGCCCAGAAAAGGGCATAAAAGAACATACTCTGCAGCTTTGCAAGAGGCTGTCAAGCTTAGAGGGTTTTGTAGCCTGTGTTCTAGTTCCGCTGTCAAACCTGGTTATATCTAATGTTTACACTCTTCATGTCTGTCTTAAATATTTTGTGAGTATAATAGAGTTCTGGAAATTTCCTTTTCTTTTGACGTGGTTTTGCTATTGTGTTCTCCAAGGAAATGATAGTTACATACCCTAATAAGAAAATTATTATGTTTCTCTCAATTATGCTGTCTGAGAAATTGTCTTGGTAGGATGACTTGGTGATTTTGTATAATGGTTTTGGCTATTTCTCTTCATAAGGATGTTTCCCATCTTAAAAGATCATAGCAAACAATCCACAATTATTTTCTAGGCTCTGCCTTTGATATGATATAATCAGGCACAAGAGAACATTGGAGACTGAAGCTTGAAGAAAAACATTAAATAATCCCAAGGTGTTCTGGTTTGTGGGGCATTCTGAAAAGGCTGAGGCTGGAACAAAATCTGTGGTTCTCCCTGCCCCTGAATGTTTAAAATAATAGTCATGGAGAAAAGGGCCCTAAGTCATTGTTCTGACTACATCATAACACTGTTGTTCTCAGTAGTAACAACCACCTGCACAGTGGCATCCGGGTGGGACTATAAACTACATCACCTGCTATACTGTAACCTTGGGTAACCCTTGGGAACCTGATCAAATCAGAAGAACATAGTCATATACTGCTCGTGAATCAGCTAGAAAATTGATGGGGAATGATGTCCATTGTTTCATAAACTAAAAAACAAGACATGGGTGTTTTACTGTGGTCACTGCCAAACAGGAATGCAATGAGAAGACAATGTTCTCCCAAGCTTCAGTGTTTTCTACCTGAGAATCTCTTCATCCTACCCAGCTGACATTTTCATTGTACTGGGAAACACATCAAAAGGCTCTCTGCTGAGCCCCTGCAAGGAACAAGTCCAGAATGTACTTTTAAATTCCTACCATTGATTTTCGGCTTGGGTTCTTTTTGCTTGTTTTTAAAGAGCCTGTTGGGTTGTTAAAATCCTTAATAAGAACAGCTGAATTAACATTAGATTAAAACTCCAAGTGCCCAAGCTGAAACAATGTCCCAATCTGCTGGTTATTGATGGCCCACAGCCAGCCATGCACATCTGTGAGGCTTCAGCATTGTAAGTGAAAGAATCCGCCCTTGTTTTCAGAACAGCTCAGCTCCTCTGTCAACAGAACACTCTGAGTTTTCTATAGATTCTAGGTTTAGAATTCTGATGGGATCGTTTAATTTCCAACCCATTAACTCTTTGAATGGCTTTTAAGTGGAAACAAGAATCCAAATATTTTTACAAAACATTACCAACATTGAAACATTACCACTGCTTTCTTATAGTCGGAGACCCTAGAGGCCCCAAAAAGAAGCCCCAAAGGAACAGTGTTCCGTTAACCACCTCCAGGTGAAGGTAATTTAGTGAAAGAGCGTAGCACTTCATCAAGGCAGCTCACCACCATTCTTCCACATACGTCCAAAGTCGAACTTGACAAGTGTGGCAGCACTGACTCTCAGTTTCGTTGAGGCTTGCCCAACACACCCACTGATGCCAGTGGCAGTTGGCAAGGTAACTCAGCTTCTGTTCTGTAACAAATGAGCTCTAAAATCCACGTCTCAAACTCACACTGAGTTGCTTGTCTCTTTCCCATCTCCTGGGAAGCTGTGTGTGCCATTCCTTTCAGGGACTTCTTCCTGGCTCTTTGCATGATCATCTTCTTCCTGACCTACAGCAGATCCCCTGTAAATGTCACTGCTCACAAAAGGCAACACTTTACACACACACACACACACACACACACACACACACACACACCAGTTACCTGGACTTTTGTTATGCTGCAACATCTAGCTTTTCAGTACCCCTTCTGAGGATTACCTAATCTGGATTTGTGTTAGAAAAGCCAGTTTACATAGTGGTGTGTTTCCTTCATAGAGTATGCCATTCTTGATTTTAGATCCATAACTCATCTACTATGCTGGTTTAAAAAAAAAGACACAAAATTTAAAAAGCAAAGCTGTCATCAAATAAAACTCTATGAATAATCAGAGCCTATGCTCTTCCAGCAGAAGGCCTGGTACCTGGTCGAGGACACACTGAGAGTCCTCGTAAAGCTATCCCCACTAACATAAAGAACATGAGGCAACAGGCAAACTATGATTTGCAACTTGGTATTACACCAACATGTGGCCAAATCCAAATTCCACTTCATTTAACTATGAGATGCCTGTGATTCAGTTTTCTCATACACACAAAAAAGAAAGATCTCAGGCTGTCAAGATGGCTTAGTGGGGAAAGGTGCTTATTACCAGGCCTGACAACCTGAGTTCTACTCCTCCAGAAATCACATGTTGGAAGGAGAGAACCAGCTTCTAAAAGTTGTTCTCAGACCTCTATATTTCCATATACATTCCATGGTCATGTGTACACACACACACACACACACACACACACACCAGACCCTACACATAATAAAATATAATTTAAAACATTGTTACAGATAAATATCCCAAGGAACCCTGTATACAAGTGGAGCAGAAGGATAATACACCCTTTTGTCAATTTGGTCTTATTTCATTTTATCTGAGCTCACACTCAGCTAACAGGGCCAAAGACATGACCTTTGAACTTGGGCTCATGAACTATTTAAACAACACCTCCTGGTCAAGTTATAATTTGAAGGGTCTAATCATTGTGGGAATACAAGAAGGGTTTCTGAAGTGTTAATGAGCAATAATTCTGAGTCGTCTGGCATCAAAGTAAATGGGCAGTGACCTCAGACTCCCTTAATAAATACACAGGTGTTTCCTCATGTCCCTGATTAGTGACCTGGGAAATTTACTTCATTGTTCGTGGAAATTTGGTCTATAAGTTGAGGGTTAAAATGGCAACTGCCCTCTAAGATTCCCCTAAAAAAAGTAAATAATGCATCTTAAGTATTAAACAAACCCCAGCAAATAAATAGTAAGTCCCAAATAAATGATAGGTGTTCTTAACATTCCAACCTCCTCACAAATTATTCTGAATTCTAATCTTTAGTAGAATCCTGACGTTTTCTAGAAGGCCCTTTTGCACTTTTTCTAAAACTTCATAAGCCTGGAAATTGAGTGCTTCTATCAATCAACCAGGGCCTGTGTTCCTAGAACTGGCATAAAAAGAATATAGCAGAGACTTGTCTTCTAACCCAAATCCATTCTTGTCAGGTGGCTTTCTGCAATAAAAGACTACATTTCCCAGGGTTCCCTTTGGCTTGCTGTGGCAAATTACATTTTGACCAATGGAATGTAACCTTTCAATTTGCAAGCTATTTCCAGGTGAGGGAAAGTGTATCATCCCCTTTTGCCTTCACACCCTCTAAATAACAAACACATTGGCTGCCCAACCTAGGTAAAGATGATGAAAGTAACAACCTCTGAGTCAAACGATGCTTGTCTCATCATTGGGACCCATCCTCCTTTATAGGATAGAGCAGTCATTCAGATCAGACATTTACTTAAGAAAGAGATAAACTTACTTTTGTTCAAGCTACAATCACGATGACTTTTGCTACATGCCGTCAAACCTACAGCATGATAAATACAATAGACAACGTGGAGAAAGGCAAAGCATGGCTGACGGTTGTGACACTGCCATGGCACACAATAGGATCTCACATTTCGTGTAGAATTTCTGTAGGACTCCAGTCAACCGACCCAAATTTAGACAATTGAGGTCAGACTCAAAGGCTGGAAAGTACTCACAGAGTGACAAGAGTGACAAAGGATCAAGAAAGTCCACATCACAGGGGAGGACTGGAGAGAAGGGAGAGGTAAACCAGGAAGATGTGATAAGGTTGCAAGTCACCCAAGGGTGGTAAGTTGAACAGGGCTCCTCTCTGCACTCAAATTTCCTCATCCGAAATAAATAGGTAAAACAAGGCAGTAAGACAATCCTCTCTAGCTATAAGGAAGGATCTATAGGATCTATAGATTCAGAGAAGTTTGCTTTGCCAAAGGCTAGAACAACAACCTGCATGAATACCCCAGTGAAGGGGCAATTTCCACTACGCATCAAAGACAATGAATGACCTTCTTCAAATCAGGCTGGGGCAGGAACTGCATGTGGATTCAGGCCCGCAGAGCCAGTGTTGAACATTAGAAGTGGCATTTTCAGAGAACTCAGCTCCTTTTGGCAGGCTAGGAAGGACGGTGGCTAGGGATTGGCATTGCTGAACTTAGATCTGTCAACTGCCTTGTTACACGATCCTGAACAAGTGCTCACGTGGCGTTTTGTTTTATTTTGTTTTGTTTTTCAGCCTTCGGTTTCCCATTTTCAAACTGGGGATAACGAAGCACAATGTGAAGCGAAAAGCTGGCACCTGCCAAGCACACAGCACGGTGCGGGCTCAGAGCTACTCGGCATTGTCTTACTACCTTCACAACGGAAGGAACAAAATGTGGTGAACTCACAGGAGATTCAGGTGCTCTGATAGAGGTGGGAGCTGGAAGAGAGCTGAAATCTGGGCAAAGTAAGCACAGCTGCAGACCTCACCTCAAACATGGTATCATAGAAGAGCAGACAGGAGCAGCAGAAATGGAGGTCAGTGATAGAGTGTTTACCTAGCATGCTTGAGGCCCTAGGTTCAAGACCTACTATGAGGCACAGAGTGTGAGGAAAAAAAGAGACAGGCAGGCAGGCAGATAGACAGAGAACTAAAACCACCCACATGGGGAAAAAGAGGGAGAGCCAGCAGGCTCAGGGACATGTGGGAGGTATGGGTGTGGGTACAAAGGCCACAAGCCACAAGCGACGTGTGCATGTGAAGCACAGAGGAACAGCTTGGTTTCGGGTCGTCGATCTCCACCCTGTTTCAGACAGTGTCTTGTGAGTTCAAGAACCCTACACTCAGGTCCTCCAGGGCTTTACCCACTGAGCCACCCCCAGTCCAGTGTTTTATCTGTGAGCCATTACTAAATGAAGAATGTACTGCAATAAAGAAGATATGAAGTACAAGCAAGACACCTGACCTAGAGTGAGAAGACCAGATAGGAGAGTCTAGGGGAAGACTCGGGAGAAGCCTCGGGCTGGTGGTGTTTCTAGGCAATGGTGGGTAATCACAAACCTTCCCATTTAAAGTGACCACTGAGATTCCCATTTAAAGTGACCACTGAGATTTCACAACCTTTTTCTACTCTAAGGTTCTAGAATTTTGGCTTCAGATGAAAAGCCAAAATAAAGTTAGTGCCCGATCCATTAGCATTAACTATAAATAATACATTAAGAATCATGGTGGGGTACGGATGTGGTTGTAAAGGAGCAAGCTGAGGTTTCTTGTGGTTTTGAAAGTGTTCAATACTGACTGTGGTGGCAGAGTTTGGAACTCTCAAATGAGACATAAGACATAACATGCACTCAAATCAAGGAAACCGTGAGTGTTTCACATCAGGGGACTCTGATGTGAAACAGATTGGTATTAATGTCCTGAATGTGACATGACATTACAAACAGATTCGTAAAATATGACAACCGGGAGGATTAGGCAAGGTTGGCAGGCATCACCCTGCATTGTTCTGCAGAACTGCAAGGGAATGTATAACTATCTCAATAAAACTCCACTTACACAACCAACTATAGAAAACAAAGCACTATAAGATATAAATCCATTGTTGAAATTTAAGTAAAGCACATACAAAAAGTTGGACTTACTGGTAGTCTACCACTCAAATATTCTTTTGTAATATTTTTATTTACTTTCTTCATTTTTTAATAAGAGATGTATTTTTACAATGATGATTTTTTAGGTGTATGTGTGTGGGGGGTTGAATTTAATGTACATAATTTATTTTCTCTTTATTCTTTTTGGAGATCTTATTTACTACAACTTCCTTTAGTAATTATTGTGATGGCTATTTAATAAGACTCAATAGGTATATCTTAATTTTCTTAATCACTCTCCTATTGGAGAAATGTTAGACCCTTCTGGAAGATTTTCTTATTATAAATAAGTCTACAATGAATTACATATAGCCAGTCCCAACATAACTGGATGATAACAAACCCTCCCATGCTGCAAGAGTTAGAACACAGCTTAGAGTGCACCCAACCCGACATTTCCCCTAAAACAAGCACACACCCACACACAAGTAATTCTGAGGTCACAGAAGTTGCCTGCCTCTTCTCGTAGTAGGGAGAGAAGTAAGCAGACTCAAGCCTGAATGCTGACCTTACCTGGGGCTATAGTTGTCCTTGTAGCATCAAACAGGAAAGACAGAAATGTAGGAAGCAATAGAAAAATTGCTTATGACTTAGGAACTAGATAGGTAGTATTCCTAGCCTCACTTTTTCTCAATGCAAGAAGCAATTTTACATATAATCCTGTTTTTACCTATAAGCATAGGGACCTGTTTCTAGGATTATAGCTACTGGGTGATAAATATACAAATGCCTAAAGTCCATCAGCTCTCTTCCTCCTGGGACAGAAAGATGATCAGGGAGAACTGGTTGTCACATACAAACTAGGGATTGTTGGAGTAGCCATATACACAGAGAAGAAAAAAGAAGTTTGTCTACAAAGAGAAAGAACGGAGGATAAAGCAAACATGAGAAGAGAGAGGCACTGCCAGCAGGATCCTAATTCTACCCTCTTCCATTTGAGGCCAGAAGCCATGCTCTTACTGCCCTGTGGGCCTTCATCACAACTCCCTTTCTTTGATATAGAAATAAGACAATTGAAGAGACTGCCTCCAGTAGATAGGGCCACCAGTGGATGGAAGGGAACACCTACCTATCTTCAAAAATATTTGACCCAGAATTGTTACTGTCTAAAAAAAAAAATACAGAGACAAAAATGGAGTAGAGTCTGAAGGAAAGGCTATCCAGTGACTGGCCTAACTTGGGATCCATCTCATGGGCAGGCACCAACCCCTGACACTATTACTAATGCCATGTAGTGCTTGCAGACAGGAGCCTAGCATGGCTGTCCTCTGAGAGGCTCTACCAGCAGCTAATTAAGACACAGATGCAGATACTTACAGCCAACCATTGGACTAAGGTCCCCTATGGAAAAGTTAGGGGAAGGACTGAAGGAGTTAGAGGAGAGGGCAACCCCATAGTAAAAAATAGCAGTATCAACTAATCCAGACCTCTCAGAGCTCCCAGGGACTAAGACACCAACCAAAGAGTGTATACAGGCTGGTCTGTGGCCCCCAGCACATAAGTAGCAGAGGACTGCCTTGTGAGGCCTCAGTGAGAGAGGATGCACTGCCTAATCCTGTACAGACTTGATGCCCAAGGGAAGGGGGATGCTGGGGGAGGGGCAATTTGGGATAGGGAGAACCTTCCCAGAGGCAAGAGGGAGGAGTGATGGGGTGAAGAACTTTGGGAGGTGGGGACCAGAAAGTGGGGGCAACATTTGGAATGTAAATAAATAAAACAATTCAATTTTTAAAGAATGTAAGACAATTCAGATATTTGTTACTTGCACCCAAAGATGAATTACTAAGGCTCAAGAAAGATGCAGTGGTTCTTTTGCTTCTTCTGTCTTACCATTCTATTCATTCCTTTTAAAATAAAATATTCTTTCCAACTCTGTCAGAAACACTTCGCTCTCATCCCAGGTAGAGCCCAGCCTGGAAGAACTGTCCCTGCCTATCAGGTTCCTCCGGAGTGTGAAGGAGGTATCTGTGCTTTGCAACTGCTCATTGGCTATTCCTGGGCTCCCCTTTCCCTCTAGGACTCAGTTTCCTTACTCTAATCCACTCAAAGCAAATCCACTTCTGCTCTTGTAGAAATGACAATGAAAAAAGAATAGATGAAGACGGGAACTCAATACACAGTCCATAATGGTTTAAAAACAAGCTGCAACCTGCCACACTTGATAGATAGCCACCATTTTCCCTCTATCAGGCAGAGGTCCTGGCTTCAAGGAGAGCAGATTAGAAATATGGTGGTCAGACTGGCTCCAACACAGCCCTGGAGTTTAGTCATGCACTAAAGACTAATGAGAAGACTAATGAGAAGTAAGCTAGCCCTCTAAGAGCAGTGTGTAGCCTCATGCCTTTACTTCATTTAACCAGAGTCATCCTGTTTTCATGCGCTTTATACAGGCAAAGGCTTGGTAAGGCTTTATTAAGAAAAAGAATCTATTGCCTACCTATCAAATTTAAAAACCCTAGAAAATCCACAAAACCTCGGAGCAGCAAAAGCAATGCAATATAGATAAGAGAGTTGAGATTGTATACATTCGTGATTTTTATTATGAAAGCAACAAGACCCGGGGGGTCAGGCTCGGTGGTGAGCCCTAGCCTGGCCTGAGTAAGGAAGGGATCAGGCTCTGTCCTCAGCTCTGAACAAACAAACAAAACCGACGTGATGCCAGAGAACACAGAGCCATATGCTCAAAGCTGCAAAATCTCAGCTGCCTCCAAATGATGGCCCAAGCCAAATGGGCTTAAATCTCCTCTACATCAGCTCTCCGCACAGCCAGAGCCCTCTCGAAGCCCCAAAGGAGTTCCTTTTGGATGGGTTTTTCAATGTGTGGTACCATCAACTTGATACATACAAACACTCACCCATCACCAGGTTCCTTACCTTCAATTCATAATCACTCCTGTCCTCTTCGTGGGCTTTCCAGATGGAGTTGACATTTGAACAGATTGTGTTCTGTGAGGAGCTGCATCAGTCACCAGAGAAAGTTTATCGAATCCAAGTCTCTCTCTAACCTAGCAGGTGGCAGTAACAGTCCCCCCACTATGGTAATAACAAAAGTATATTCAGATATTTCCAAATTTGCCAGAGAGAGAAAGCAAAACCAGCCCCTTCTTGAAAAGCACATAATCTCAATATATAGCCCAAGTTGGTTTAAATGCATATTCACAGGTTACTCATATGCCAGGTTATAAGTATCGACCTAGCAATAAGAGTGGACAGGGGCAGCAATACACAGTCATTCTTAAAATAAATGCTAATTTCCATTCCTTCTACAAACTTCTGCCTTCTACCTTCAATTTTTCTCCTGACTCAGGGTATGCTGGACATCCCATGACATGGCAAACATTACTATTGGTTGATTGCTTAAGTTGACCTTGACAACCCATCGGCTTCTTCACCAAGAGGCCTAGTAGTAACTATTCTTCAAACTTATAGCAACCCAAGGTGTTTGTAAAGTACTGCAACATTTATAAATGCCAGGATGACTATAACTCAGATCCTTGAGATTAAACAGCCTTGAGAGCCCTCCGAAGAGCGAATATTCTCCACCCTGCTCAAGTTCGCTTACAGCTTTTCATCAGCTGCATTCATCAGTGTCTTACACAGGGCAGGGAACTCACTGGGTGTCTTTTCACCTGAACTTCCTGACAATTTAAAGAGAGGTATTAACTCCTTTACAGAGTGTGAAGCAGAGGCTCAGGGTTAAAAACTAGTCCTTCAAGGTTGACACTACTCAACAATGCCAAAAGCTTGACTCTAGAACAACTGCCCATTCTAACTCCAGTATCTCTTCAGGGCCACACTGAGGTGCTCCTCAAGAAAACCAGAAGCCATGATCCAAGAAGATCCACAAAGGCAAGACAAACCTTTCTACTCACACTCCAAGGGTTGATAAGCATCAGGACAAGACAAATGTCAACCATAGTTACCATGGAGAGTACAGCTGCACTCATCCAAATTTTCTAAATTTTTTTTCTAAAAATATACGGATTGTGAGAATCCACACAAATGCATCCAGATTCTCTCATGCCACATATGTATGCATATCTGTTCACTCATGTGTGACCTACTAATGAAGTAACTAACAATCATGAACAACCAAAATAGTTCCTGGAAATACCAACATCTAATGTCAGTTTGGAGCTAACCATTATCACAAACTAGCAAAGACTAAGAAGTTTGGCAACCCTCAACTCTGAGATGATATGGGAAGATAAGCATCCTTGTTAGAGCTGGTACTGGGGTTCTCAGCAAAACAACAAGCTATAAGTATGCCTGCCTGTGTTCCTCTGGTTTGCAAGTCTGTTTCTCCCACAGGTACAGTATACAGAGGAAAATGCTATGCCAGTTCCACAGATCCCATTACAGCTTGGATATGTGTATTCAAATGCCATACTATACTCCATAAATATGTATAATAATTGTATGTAGATTAAAAACATTTTTTAAGTATTCCTATCCAAAACCACTATCTACCCATAGAGGTCAGAGCAGTCACTAGAGAAAGTGGGATACATCCTTAGGGCCTAATGTGAAAAGTTACCCACAACATCTTGTTGAGTAAAACTGCAACGCATATGGATTCTAGGACACACATGAGTAAATGAACTTATACATGTACATAGCCATGAGGGAATCAGCATGTGTTTGTGGGCTGGCTTGCACACTTCTGTATATGCATGAACATGTTTCTAAGTGAATGCAGAAGCCTGTAATATTTGGACTAGGGCTGGGAGAAAGGAACTGGGTTTTTATTTTCACTTTTACATAAATTTCTGGATTGTTTTAAATGTCCTTTTCATGAATGTGCATATGTCATATTATAAAATAAAACAGGCTTGTGGGGACTGGGGGAAGGAGAAGAGACCCAGTTCCTGTGCAATAGGGTAAGGTATAACAACAAAGCTAGACATGAAATAGAGCATGTGTCTGTTAAAACTGCTCACAAAGCGAGACAGTGAATTAATTCCCCAGCCTCTGTGCCAGTGACAGGCGCAATGGAGACAGCACTCTCCTGGCACATTCAGAGACAAAGCCAGACTCCTTCCTATCCTGCTCGGAGGCTTCAATGGCTCCATTTTAAAACCAGGAGATACAGTGAAAGTTTAGCTGTACTCTTAAGACAACCCACCAATTTTTCTAGCAGTTGAAATCCAATTTTCTGTCCCTCCAGCTGATATATCATAGCCACAGGGTGCCCGGGATCTTGACTCTCTTTGGCAGACCTCTGTCACGGCACATTATGTGTGAGGGTCTAGGCTTCTTCCTCTTACATCGTGGTCACACCACTCCATTTCCCCATTGTAAGCTCTACACTTGACAAGGCACAGACCCCATACTGATGATGTTAGAGGTCCTGCTAAGAGGATCGGTGACACACAGAGTGGGTAAGGCGACTTTGTGGGACACCTCTCTACCTTCCACTCAATTTTGTAATAAATAGTAAACATTCTCGCTCCATGAGAGCAGATTTGAAGAATAACAAGGAACGATGGGTTCAGTCCAACTAAAGCATGATGATGTTCATTGTAAGACTAGAACCCAAACACCCTAAAACAAGTCAGCCTTAAAGTTCCTTTCTGTGCATGGGGGAGAGCAATGGAGAAGGATACAATGAGAGTAAAGATTAACATCTTCAGACATTTATGTCTGAAGATGCCACAATACCATTTCTTTACAAGCTAACCAAAAAAAGTTTCACCCTAAAGACAGGTATTAATTGGCACATGCTTCTGACCTCAGCATTCAGGAGTCCAAGGCAGAAGGATCAGAAAGCTAGCCTGGGCTACGTAGTGAGAGCCTGACTTCTAATGTGCGTTTGTGTTAGTTACCAGCTATCTGTAAAACCAGACATTTTTTTAACCAAGCAGTGAGCATCACCACTTAAAAACACACCAGGCCCTCATCTGCTGGCATCTCCTCCTGGCTCACCAGGTACCCATTACTCTGCCACAAGCTCCTTCCCCAAAACTGCCCCCTCCTCCAGATCATGTGCTCACTTGTAATGTAGTACGGTCTTGAGCCACATACTGGAGCTCTAGGCAGCAAAGGACCACATCTATGACAGTTGTCCCAAAATGTTATGTCACCCCATGACCATCTTAGCTTGGGAAAGCACACTATAACACAGTCATGAATCTGCTTAACAATGCAGCTCTCAGACTACATCCATGAAGCACAGTGCAGCCACTGAATCCCCTCTGCTTGTTACTGTTTTTTTTTCTGCCTGTCTTTGCTGGTTTCTTCCATGTTACTGGAAAGCTTGTTTGTCTCCTCAGAGTCAGCATTCCCTGACCTACCATAGTAAGCCAGGTCTTCCCTCCTCCCAAAACTAAGTTCTTCCTGAACACATCATATAGCCATTTATCCAGCCCTAAGGAAGTTCATAAAAGCCAAGGTCTTATCTATCTTGACCTCTTTAGCATCTCCAGTTTCTCCATAGCGAAAAAGAAGGCAATAGATGTCTAGGAATGAGCAAATGAGGGAGTACTGACTGTAAAATGGACATCCCTCAGTTCACGGACCTCTCCAAGGTGGTACCTTGTAAATGACAAAACCAGAACTTAGAGTTTCTCACTCATAACACACTGGTGTGTGCCACCTTGTATATACAATACAAATACACACACACAGGTATGCATGCATAGCACCCACAAATCTGTATTTTAAGAGAATTTAAAATGTAGTAACTTATGCAGGCGTCAGCCATGGATGGGGGAAAGGAAGACAATGGTTTGTTTTCTTACAAAGATGAGGTAAGGGAAAGGAAGGGAAAATGGGGATGTGTAATCTTGCATGCCTTGCTTTGAATGAGAAAGTACATTTTTTTCTCTTTCCTCTGATTGAATGCACCAGCCTCTGGGACACTTAGAAAATTGTTCTTTATGAGGTCGTAGTGTGGAACACTTTGCTAATTGAGGCAGCAAGTGAACAAGTAGGGAGGTCAGATGACATCACCCAAATTGGAAAGTAATGATCTTGTTCACTCCTATCTGGCCACAAGCAGCAGGTTGGGGGACAATGGGGGTGTGTTCTAAGACACACACACACACACCCCAAGACTGCAGCCATTCATACACCATCCTGTGCACTAAGTCTCCCAGACATATTGACTCTTTCCACTGGGAGGAAGGGTGGAGACAAAGTAGGAGAAGGAAAGGGGAGAAAAGAAGGAAGCAGAAGAGAAGTAGAAACAGAAGAGAGAAATTAGAAAGTCCAAGATGGAGGAAGAGGAAGAAAAAATGAGGAAAGGACCATAGAACATGGAGAGAGAAAAAAAAAAAAAAAAGAACTTGAGGAAAGATAAATAAGAACGGCTGCCCCACTAAGATTTTGCCACAAAGCTCATACAGCCAAGTAATGATTGGTACAATCAGTCCTTGACACTTCTAGGATCAGGGTCTGTTCCCATAGAGACCAAGAATCCTTATTCTCAATAACCATCATACATCTTCCTCTGGTGCCTGATCCTTCTTGCTGTGACTCCATCACCACGCAAGGAAGCAAGCAGAGCCCTGTGCTCACCTAGTGAGAGTGAACAAAGGGCAGCCAGCCATCCTGCATCTGCCCAGCTTCAGCCAGTGCCACAAAACCCAGTACTGGCATCCTTACCTATCAGCCCTGGGCCCAGGAATTCTCTGTTTAGTAAGTAGGGTGAGCAGTGGCGGGCTGGAAGCCAGTGTAACCTTTAAGAACTCTTAAGAAGCAGTTTAGATGATAACCTAAAGGGCTAAGCCAGGGCAGTGCTGCTGGCTGGCCAAGAAGGGCAGAGCTAGAGTCACAGCAGAGGAGAAATCAGATTGCTGGGGAACATGTGGGCTCAGGGAAGGCAGCAATTCCACCTGGCCTGGCAGTGGGAAACAAGGGATCTTCTGGTCTGGTAATATTCCTTTCCTTCTCTACCTGTTGACGTGTGCCTCAGCTCACCTTCAACAGTGGCCCTGCCTAGCCCTCCTATTAAACAGTGAGTCTTTCTCCAGCATTCTCAGGCAAGTCTGCCACACAGCCACCTCCCAATTCTAACGTGTGCTCTTTCCCAGCACAGTTCCCTGGGAGGTGGCTACCCATGCATATCAGCACTCAGGCGCGGCTCCAACTGGCAGAGCATTAACAGGCATTCTCTGCACATGCAGACTTAACTCCCCTCATGTAATAAGTAGTCTGGTTATGTCCTTGGCAGTGGCCTTCGAACTGTTAATACTATACATGGTTGCATTTTCATTTAGCTTCTATCTCTAATGCCTTTTAAAATTGTATCTGGATGAATTATTGAAATAAGATACTTTAGATCTAGGTTAGGGCCTGCAATATAAAGCAATTAGAGGCAGAAGAATTTGTCAGATCCCTTGGCTCAAGTTATGAAATTCCCTAATTCCTTGGACCATGAAGGACATACTCCATAGACACTGGGATACTCCATCAAATTTCCCAGGGAAGTCTCAGGCAGAATGGTTTCATACACAATAACTGGAATTTAGGTTTTTCCTAACTTACAAATCTTGCAGGAAACACACGATTTTTATCTCCAGGGTTCTTTTACTGACTTCAAAGTCACAGCCTGTTTCAAAAAGAAAAAAGAAAGTAGGTCTGGAAAGCGATGCAGACTGTAAAACAGTGTGCCACGACTGACTGTGGATAGCAACAGTGACATGCAAAACTTGTAACAGGAAATGTGAAAATGGCCAAGATTTAAAGTCTGTGCTAATGACTAAGAAATACTCAAGTCGAGCCGAGCTGTGGTGGCGCACGCCTTTAATCCCAGCACTTGGGAGCCAGAGGCAGGCAGATTTCTGAGTTCGAGGCCAGAGTGAGTTCCAGGACAGCCCGGGCTATACAGAGAAACCCTGTCTCGAAAAACCCAAAAAAAAAAAAAAAAAAAAAAAAAAAAAAAGAAAAGAAATACTCAATAAAAGTCATCTCTGGCTAAGACAAATGAACTCAGTCTTCAGATAAACAGTTTACTCCATTTTTTACATTAGGAAGGTCTTGAGAGTCTGGATGTGTCTTAACCATCTTCCCTTTCTGGAACTCTTGCACATAAAAAAAAATGTTCATCATTGAACTGATCAAGCTTTCTGCCACAATTTCATTTAAGCCTGCCCTCATTTCTGATCAAATCTAGCCGTATACTTATTTTTAGGTTCAGCTGGGCACTTTCCATTATAAATGCCCTTTTTAAAAATTCAGAATCTGTTCGTGCTTTCTTTCATTCAACAAGTATTTGTCGGGCGGCTAATGAATGCCAAGCAGTGAAGAGAACAGAAAGGTGACTGAGGCTAAGCCTCTCTCTGAACTACCTACAGCCCAACAAGACAGGCCAGGCTGTGTCACAAGTACTGAACTGTGTCACATGGGGCACTGGGACCCTGTCCACCAACAGGCTGCCACAGAACTGAGAAGCATCTAGAGACAAGGAATATCGCAACAGCTCTGGAATAAGGGGCTCAAAACAAAGGGGCAAGTGTTTGCAAAAGCGTAGAAGAGGGTAGCATATTCCAGTCTGGATCAACAACAAGTGCTGCCAGGCTGTGCTCAGACTCCCCACACTGGGCTGCCACTGTCCAGTTCAGAATATCGTAGCTTTCATCCTGAGAGCACTAGGCATCTATTTTCCTCGGCAAGATATTATTCCATAAATCTTAGGAACCCACACCAATTATGTTCGTCTCCAAGTGTCCTCTCAAGGCTTAATCAGCACTGTCCCATGCTGCTTTGGCTCTGTCTCTGCCATCCCTGTAGTTTAAAGATCCTTTCTGCTATATGTAAATAAGGGTGACATATCTGTCATGGTGGAGGAGCTTCAAAGAGAAAAACAACCACATTCATTGCAGACCCCTCAGTCACTTACCCCACCTTGCCTCAGAGAAAGAGGCAGACAAAGAAAACTCACCACAAGCCTTCCTTTGCAATTTGAAGGGCATTTGTCTGGTGTTCTGCTCCATGAAGAACAAGGGAAGCCTACATATCCAGAGAGAACCAGCTTAACCCCTCTGCACCCCAGTTACTTCAAATGCACGAAGTGGGTGGCTATTGTTCTCCACCTTAAGCTTTTTTTTTTTTTTTTTTTTTTTCATTAGCTATTTGGTCATCATACAAAGAAATGCTTTCACTGTGACATTTCCATACACATTATAGGTTGTTCTCGTTCCTCACTCTACTGCCCTGCCCCACAACCTCTCTCCCTGTCTTGCTAGTTCCCTCATCTGCTGTCAGACACCCTGGCCATTGTCCTCTCTTATTACCTATTACCCATTCCTTTAAACATCCTTCCCCATCACAGGCTACCTTTTCCTAACACATCCTATATTTATAGAAGGGGAATATGAAATGTTTGCCTGAATCTGACTTTTTTCGCTTAACAAAATGATCTTCAGTTCTACCCACTGGAGTGTATTAAAATCACCATGTAAAATGAACAGCAAACTTTATTCTTCTTTACAACTAAATATTATTGCTCTGTGTGTGTGTGTGTGTGTGTGTGTGTGTGTGTGTGTGTGTGTGTTGTCATCTCAGTTTTTAATCCATTCATCTGTTTATGGACATGTAGGACATCTGTTGTAGCTATGATTCTGACATAGCTATCGAGAATAATAAATGGGGTGGGGAGATGACTTGGTTGGTGAAGTGCTTCCTTTACAAGCATGAAGACTTGAGTTCAAATCCCGAGAACTCATAAAAAAAAAAAAAAAAAAAAAAAAAAAAAAGGCTGGGCAGGACAGCATATGCAATAGCAAAGTGGGTAGAAGAGACAAAGTTAGTCACTGGTCTGGAACTTGACTAAGTTTTCGTTAGTTGTTTGGCTAGCACACAAAGAAATGTTTTCATTGTGACATTTCCATACATCTTACACTTTATTCTTGTTCCTCCCTCTACTGCCCTGCCCCGTGACGCGTCTCCCTGTATTGCTAGTTTCCTTACCACCCCACATACAGTTCCCTGGAACTTAGTCAAGTCCCAAGCCAGTGAGAGACCCTGTCCCGAAAGGTGGAAGACTCCAGAGGAATGACATCCAAGGTTGTCCTCTGACTGCAACATAGACATGCACACATGTACACGTCTGCATCTATCCATACATAGACACACAAGATTAGTGCAGCAATAACATGGTTGTGCAAATATCTCTGTAGCAAGTTGACTTACATTCCTTCAGGTCTATACCCAGGAGTAGTGTAGCTGGGTCATGTGATAGCTTTGCTGTTAGGCTTCTAATCTCCACACTGACATCCATAGCAGCTACACCAGTTTACATTCCTACTAGGTGGTAATAAGGCTTCCTCTCTCTCCACACTCTTGCCAGCATTTATTGTCATTTCTCTCTTACATAAATTTCATGAAGGTAAAAAAAATACCATATGTATTTAGCATGATGCTTGAGTCATATCCATTCTATTATTAAGCATTACTGAACAGTGTAAAACACATGTATAACTGGAATAAAATTTGAAATTCATTTTAGTACAATTCTAAGGTTATATATAAATGTGTGCATAATATATGTGTGTTTATATTATACACACACACATTATATGTTGGATGTCCCTTTAAAACTTCACATTTTAATTTTTGATTGTTTGCTTGAATGTGTGAGTATAGGCATGCACTTGTCATAGCATGCATGGGGGTCGGGGTCACAGGACAACCTCCAGGAACTGGTTTTCTGTTTCTACTTTGTTTCTGCCACACTGTGTGCTCCAGGCTACTTGGCCTGCCTCCTGTCTCCCTAAGAGTGCTGTGATTACAGATTTGTGTCACCAAATTGGACTTTTTTACATGGGTTTCCCAGAAAGAAGCATAAGGGTTGACCCTGAGGTAAGAGCCGAAGAGACCAGAGATGAGAGAGGTTACTTTCCATTTTTTCATTTCGTTCCTGTCTGTAATCTTCTATTTTTAACCAAGAGTTCCAGAGCCTTTTATAATAAAAATTGAGGGGAAATCCTGTTATGTAAAATCAAAACTATGAATTATTCCCCGATCTTAGAATAATAATATGGAGCTGACTTGCATAGAAAATAAAAAGGTGAAGAAGGTGGGTTTGATTGGCCTAGAAAAGAGGCCAAGCCAAGAGAAATCTCCATTCCCAAAGCGTCAAAAGTCACCATGTAAAGGAGGGATTGAATTTGTTTTGTAACTAAAGAACAGAAAAGTTACTTTTGCTCCCAACACAGAAAGGACTCTGCTGACAAGAGCAGTCCAAGACACAGACAAAGAATGTGTTCTGTGGGGCTACAGGCTGTGCTTCGGAAGCTCTCCTTGACAGCGAGATCAGAAGCTTGTAGCTATTTGTACATCCTTGACCTTGACTAAAGACTGGCCCTCCCCTATCAGGGAAGGTCATCCTCTTTAGCTGAGCATGCCATGTGGAAAAGGATATTCACAGAGAGATGAAGAAGGATGTGGTCTGCCAGATCAGACAAATCAACCACACTGATCAACCGGATGAAAGATACCACAGCCAGACTGCCCTCACATCCAGGAAAGATCAGTTCCTAGGACTCTCCTTCCGAGTCCAAGAGGTCTGGCAGCCCTCGGCATTGGAAATTTGAACATATTTGGCTCATTACCTACCCCATAACTAGTGCATATTTAGTCACAACAGAATAAATTACATAGATGAACTGTGTCTCCAAATAAATCCCTACAATGAATTAAATACAAAAGACTGTTACATATATGTTTACTTCTATGCAGTATAAAGTTATCCAAATATATATTTCAGGACAATAAAACACAGGTCAAGGGGTTGGAGAGTTGGCTCAGTGGTTAAGAGCACTGGCTGCTCTTCCTGAGTTCAATTACCAGCAACCACATGGCAGCTCATAACCATACATAAAATAAATCTTTAAAACACAGGTCAAAATGTAAAAGCTACATTTAAATACTCTTAACATAGTGTTTACTAAAGATAACTTTAATTTCCAAACAAATTTTCACACTCAGTTTTAAAAAGTATTTTAGCATTCTCCCTGCATGACTCCCTTTGTGCCACCATGACAAAATACCCAGTATAATCTATTTAAAAGGCAAAGGGTTTATCTGGGCTCATGCTCTCAGAGGTTTCAATCCACCATGGCAGGGAGGTCGTGGTGGAGCAGATCCCCTTCCACCATGGCAACCAGGAAGTGGAGAGAAGGAAAGGGCTGGCCCAGGTGAGAGCATCAAAGGCAGAGCCATGAAAGGCACCCCTGTGACCTACTTCCTCCAGACAACCCCCGTACCTCCTAAATCCCCCCATTTCCCAAACACATGAGTCCATGAGAGAAACATTTCAGATCCGAATCATAAAACTTCATTATCTTTATTCTTTTCAGTTTCACTAATATATTGCAGAGTTTAAGTGGACTGTCTTTTCCAGCCTATAGGTATGAACTTGGCAAGTTAGCCTTAATTGGCTCAGTCGAATATAATTTGACTTCTGTGGGTTTTATGAGTTCAACCTTCCCTGAAAGGCAGATTATACACAAGAGAAATATGAAGTTTCTCAAGCAGTGTAGCAGGAGAGCCCCACACCTGGGACCTGACAGGATCACTGAGAGATTGCTCTGGACTCTAACACTTAAGCTATTGAGTTAGAAAATGATTATAGTCCTCAGAACAGTTGTCCCTCTTTCCTTTGAAAACAGATGGAAAATCAAAGTAGATAAAAACTGTTTGATTTCAACGACCAGTTGACACTGTGCCTAGATGGGAAGTCATTTTGGTTCAACAGGGGAAAACTCAGCCCATGAAGACAGAAGCCTGACCAGGTATGATGCCACACACCCGTAAGCTCTGCACTCAGAAGCTGAGGTCAGAGGATCACTGCATGTCCAAGCCCAGCCTGGTCTATCACATAGTGAATTCTAAGCCAGCCAGGGCTATGTTTTGAGACCCTATCTCCAAACCAAACAAAACTAGCAAAGTGGGGCAGGAGGTAAAATAACGCTTGCTACCAAGCCTGAGGGCCTAAGCTTGAACCCTGGGATCTACATGGTAGAGGGAAAGGACTCCTGAAAGTTGTCTTCTGATCTCCATAGATGGCTCGCACACACATACAAGCACATAAAGACACATTTAAATAAAGGCAGTAATTTTTTTTTAAAAAGACAGAAGATCAGAGTCAATGGGTAGCTCCTTTTCACAAGTCTCCATCACCGTCACCACCACCGCCACCACCATCATCATCATGCCATAATTAGGGAGCACACAAACAGCTGGGGAAAGAAAATTTGCAACTCCAACCATATAGCTTTGAGCATCAGCTAAAGCTGAATGTTAAGAACGTCTACTCTTCTTCAAGTGAGGAACAGACTTTAAACCTTGTTTTCCAGCTGTAAACAATAGTTCTGATGCTCCCTTACCCCCCTCCCCCAAGCACCAGGGCACACAGACAGGTGCTGCTCGATACCTTATCTATTTGACAGCATTCTCGAAAATAAGGTAAGTGTCCAAGCGTTCTGTATAAATTGCCACACATGTGTAAAGTACTACTGAGATTAAGCTTTCCATTGTCTACAGGGACATTCACATATTGTTCCAATTCAAAACCATTCCTGTCAGAACAAAGCCCCATGAAACAACCTCCTATCCAGCACATCGTGTCATACACACTCGGCCCGATAAATGGGCAGATGACTGTTGCATTAGAAATGATCTATGGGTTTAATTAAATACCCTAACAAATGGATACAGTTACCCAGCATGGGCCACACACTTTAAGCCTCTTAGACAAAAGACTATAATCAGGCAAGACATACAGTTGCACTAGGAAACAAATATGGTTCTCAGAATCTAATCCCTCCTCTGGACCAGACATTATCACTCTTAACTATGTTCTCAATCTAACATATACCAGGAAGTGCATGCTGACAGGAGCCTGAGATAGCTGTCTCCTTAGAGGTCTGCCAGAGGCTGACATATACAGAGGTGGATGCTCACAGCTAACCATTGAACTGATCAAGGGGTTCCCAATGGAGGAGTTACAGAGAAGACTGAAGGAGCTGAAAGGGTTTGCTGCCCCATGGGGAGAGCAACAATACCAACCAACCAGAGCTCCCAGGGTGTAAACCACCAGCCTGGGAGAACATAGGGAGGGACCCATGGCTCCAGCTGTATATGTAGGAAGGATGGCCTTGTCGGGTGTAGGTGGGAGAGGAGGTCCTGTGAAGGCTGGATGACCCAGTGTGGAGGAATTCAAGAGTGGGTAGGTGGGAGTGGGAGGGAGGGTGGGGGCACATCCTCATAGAAGCAGAAGGAGGGGGGATGGAACGGGGGTTTCTGGTCGGGGGCGGGGGGGGATGAAGAAAGGGGATAACATCTGAAATCTAAATAAAATATACAATAATAATAATAAAGAATATATACATCCAGTCATCAGTTGTACCAGCCATCTGCAGCCAAGCCAAGACATTCCCCTCAGCAGATGCAGGAGGGAACAAACATGGCAGGGAGCCTCAAAGAGGGATGGGGTAGGGGGGCTCTTAAAACAGCACTAGTTTGATGAAGTTGAAGAAATACCTGGCAACAGTACTTTAGTGATAACTGTATCTCTTCCCACCCCCACGGTTTAACAAAGCATTTCATTGTTCTCTCCACCTACTGATAAACCTGATTTAGTAGGAGGAGAAATGGCCAGACCTCAGAAATCCAGGACCTAACTAGGTCTTCTGTGTTAGAATGGCTGCCCCTACCAAATGACAATGCACCAGAGACCCAAAAGATCATATTTGCAACTGAATTCTCCCACAAAGTTTAAGCCTGTATTTGGACATCACTTGATCCAGGAAAAGATATTTTTTTCTATAAAAATGTGTTTCTCCTGCAATGTATCGATACTTTAAAAAAAACAAATCCCACTCCTAAAATGATTGTTGGGAAATCATGCATGGACTCCTGTCTTCACATTCCTGATATGGGGCTTCTTTCTCTGCACTCACTTGGAACGGGTTCATTTCAATTATTTCCAAGTATTCCCAAAATGACTATGGGTCAGAGTACAAGAATCTCTTAAAGCTTTAAAGGAGGGCCAGAAAATAAATAGCATTCATGTACCATAGATCTAGAAAGGCACAGCTCAGATAACCAAACATAGCATTACTCCCCAGATCCTAAAATCTGAAGTCCACAAGGAACAATGTTGACTGTATATAAGATGGTCGGAGAGAACCTCCCACCAGTACCTCTTTGATTTAAGTCAGAGCTTAACTAGTAAACTCCTCTCCAAACCAGACAACCAAATATCTGGGGATAGTATTTTATGTCACTTCAGAAAGAAGGAAATAGAAAATGATAGCCCAAGGAAAGACATTACACAATTAAAATCCACAAGCGATTGTCAAGTGAAGGAATAAAATCCTACTTGGTTTCATCCCAACATGACTCCCACCAGAGTCCTTAGCTGCCCCAGTATTAAAACCACAAAGGTAGAGCCGGCTCCCCGTGATTTCCATCCCGGAAAAGTACACAAACAGGGCTTACACAAGTCCTTGGCCAGCAGGGATTCGTGGATGACTGTTTTGATACACAAATCGCTAACTGTCACCGAGTCTGAGAGGTCTGTAACTCATTAAAACATTTTATGAGACTTGTAAACACAGATACAAACTTTAGAACCGTCTCCCTATATGAGGAGCTTTAAGAAATTTTAGCAGGCAAAAGGATAAGATAAAAACCAACAGCAGAGGGGAAAATTTGCATTGTGTAAAGCGTAAAGGCTGTGTTGTTTAACAGGGCTCTTGATCCCAGGTAAAGAGGAAACATTAACCCTAGAGGATCGTTTAGACGCGGCAAAGCTTTACATAATAGTAAATAACAGCAGCCATCAGGGGAACAACTGGTATAAACGCGGTCTGCAAACAGCAAAAGCACCAAGCATTTCTCCTTCACCTCGGCTCAGACAACTGGGCGGAGAAACCAGCCACCTAGCCTCGCGGTGCCACCCTCCCCTGATTCCCCTCCCTCCCTTCCCCTCCCCTCCCTTCCCTCATCTCCCCGCCCCCAGCTGGTGCATTCAGCAGCCTAGGGAGATTAAGAGGTGCTCACTAATGTCACCGAGCCTCCAGACGGATCTAACGTTTCTTAGCTCCCCAGACCAAAGAAATTAGAGACGTTACACCCTGTGGTATTAGATGCCATGGCCTACAACCCAGCCTCTCCTAGCCTGGACCGGGGACGTGCACCGGGCAGGAGGACTGCGCCACAGCGGCCGCTACCTGAGCTGTCCGTGGTGCTGGCGCGGTGCGGAGGCTGCCGGGCGGGACTACGCACCGCGCCCGCGATCACCCTCTGCGTGCCAGCCGCCGCGCCCCGTGCGCTCGAGTCCCCGTGACTGTCCACCAGCTGCAAGGATTCATAACCATCGCTGCTGGTCTTTTTCCGGTAGCTCCCGAGGAGGCTCATGAGCAAGCCCGGAGAAGAGGGGGAAGAAAAAATAATCAACCTGGGAAAGGAAGGGGGAGGGGAAGATGGGACAGACTAAGAGAGGGATGAAAAAAAAAATAACAATAATAATCAAGTGCCCGACATGACGCGAAGAGGAGGGAAAGAAGGGAGCGGCCACCAGGAAGGGCTCTGCAGCCTCCGCCCCGGGCACAGCGCACCCAACTGGCCCCGGCCACCCGTCGGCTGGACAGCGCCCGAGGAAGTGTAGGTGTAGCCCGGCAATAGCCGGGCAGCTCCCGGAGTGGCTGGAGGGGGAGGGAATAAACAGAAGAGAGTAAAGGAGGGGAGAGTCGTAGGGAGGGAGGCTGAAAGCGGAAAACGGGGCGGGGCGGGATGGGGAGGGGACCACGACAACGCGGAGGGAGGGGTGTGTCAGCGCGCCTTGCTTCAGAAAAAAGGGGAGAAGGTGTCTCAGGCCTTGGAGACCAGGCACCCTTGGAGAAAGAGCCAGGCACGGCACGCCCATTTCATGTAACTCAGCTGGTCTTTGTTGGAGGATTCGGCAAGTGAAAGCCGACTGGGTTGATGGACCTGGTGGACTGGGTTGTAACTCCAGTAGGAGGGGAAAAGGAATCTGTTGATGACAGGCCATCTGTGTACCCAGAGCAGCAGAGCGGCGTTTCTGCACACTCCTGGCACGGGATGAGCTATGGATATGAAAGATTTGGCTAAAAGGGGTAAGGGAGCCAGGGCCAGATCTATTCAGCAACTATGTTGAAGGTATAATCGGGGAGGGGATGTTACATCCTTTGCACTTCCAGGTCTCTTATTGGTTACCTTGAAACAGGGAGAAAGGACTCCCCAACTCAGCTGGCTTGAAGGAAGTCTGGGAAGAGAAATATGCCAGATTTTCCTTCCATCCTGTAGCCTCGCCCCTCATTTTTCTTTCATAGTTGTTGGTAAGGAAAACAGCCATTATTGGAGGGGATCTGTCACGAAGTTAATTAGCAGCAAGGCCAAGGCCCTCTTCTTGAAGAAGGCTCTGCAAGCCCATGTGCCTAGCTGTCCACTTGTGATTTTTGTATTCTCAAAGAGTAACTCCCCCCCCCCCCGGGCATTGTGTGAATTTCGGGCCTCCACAATCTAGATATGAACTGTGTTCAGTCTCAAGATGCAATCACCCACTGCTTGTTTTCGCCTGATAGTATTTCAGAAGGCTCCCTCCTCAGCTCAGCTCCAGTGAAAGACCAGATAAAAATGTTGACTTAAAAGTATCATTTTTCTCTCCTAGTACTTGGATAAACTAAAAGGAAAACCTTTTAGAAACACTCCGACATTTTCCTGTGATACGAGAAGAAAAAGTGCACATGTGTGCTGTGTGTGGGGGCAGGGCACAGGCACTGTGCCAGCCTGACCTGCTTGTTGGCTTACATAGTTTCCTCTTGCTGTTATTATTTTGATCACATCAGGACACAAAAATCAAATGACAGCAATTAAGAGTCTTCTGTCCAGATCATCTGGGACCTAAAGTTCCCTGGAAACTCCAGCTCCTCATAAGCCTAAACACAATAAATTAACTGCTTGACAAGCATTTTCTTCTTCAAAGATCGCACAGACACACGGGTAGAGAAGGAGTCAGAAGAAGTCAAAGATGCCAGATCCTTTCATCCCTTCACTAACTATCCAGGGTGTTCTCATCTGCTGAGGTGCAGTAAGACCAGAAGCAGAATCCAGAGCTAATGCTTGCTTATAATAACTCTGAATTGTAGCAGGAAAAATTGAAATATGATTTTAAGCACAGGCCCTTTACTTTCAAACTTGTAAATCTTGAGCTATTTTGTTTACTTTATTGAAGCAATAACTTTTAAAATCTAGTAACAAAATCGTTTCCAGTGACATTTAATAATCTCTTTCTGTACTTTCTCAATTCATTACTGACCACCAGGGAGCACAAACATCTAGTGTCCATTATGTGCCTCATTGGATGCAAGCTGTGTGGTCACTAGAGACAACCATTCTGAAAGTGAAAGCTGCTATTTTCAAAAGAAACACTTTGGGTTATTTTTGCTACACTTCAGAATTGCAGACATTCTGGTGGAAAGAAACTGACACATATGCCTTTGTATTTTTTGATAACTATCTCCCAAGTTTGCAAATTTAAAGAAAGACAAGAATGGGCTACACAGCATCTCCCCTCAGTCACTGCTTTTCTGGGATGAAACCCAGACTCTCAAAGATAGTAATCAAGGGATGTACCACTGAGCCACACCCCCAGGTCATATTATTTTTTTTTTTGCTTTATACTTAACATAAAAATAAATCAATCAGAATAACTATTAATATTTCTACAAAACTGGGATATAATGAACACAGGATTCTACACTGTCTAGATTTATTTATAATGGCCTAAAAACTAGAGTCTGGGGACTAACTTGGAACATCTACCAACTTAACTCTAATAGGCTCCTAAAAAGCTCACTTCCCCATGAAGATATTTCTGCTCTACACTGCCAAGTGTTTAGCATATGACAACTCATATGTTGTAGCTAAAGAAATAAACAGTACTTAACATAGCTATCTGTACTAAGCACATAAATGTTTCCTGTTGTCACCATGCTGGTTTGTCTTCAAACACAGCTCTATCCTGTGCTTTTGCAATTGTGGTTCCTCCCATGCATCCAACTGAAAGGCAAGCTAAGTATTCTTTACTCCAGAAGTAGAAGATAGAAAGTTACCCATTGCTAGTAAGAACTTGGTGGGGGTTGGGTGGAGAGAGGGTTCAGCTGGTAAAGCTGAGCATGAGAACCTGAGTTTGAGCCTTAACATCAAAGTGGGGAAAAATGTTAGGAAATCAGGCATGGTGGTTTAAGTTTATAATCCCAGCACTGGGGAAGTAGAGAAAGGAGGAACCCTAAGACTCTCAACCAATGAGAGACTCTATATAAACAAAACCAAAAAGTTGGTTGGACCACACCTAAGGAAACACAGCAGAAACCAAGATCAGCTACTAGCAACACACACACACACACACACACACACACACACACACACACAAATGTTAATGATGAGAACCTGGGCTTTGGAAAGGAAGTCCTGTAAAAGCAAAGCCTACTCTGCTGTTTCCCAAGATCGTAGAAGCTGCAGAGATGGTTTAATGTTCAGGAGTACTTGTTACTATTTCAGAGCACTGGGATTGATTCCCAGCACCTATGTTGGGCAGAAGACAATTGTCTATAACTCTAAGGGATCAGATGCCGACTTCTGCCCTCCACAGACACACAGATACACACACAAATGAAAATAAGATACAATTACAAAGTATGGTAGTACACATCCTTAATCCCAGAACAAGGGAGACAGGTGGATCTCTGTAAATTCAAGGCAAGCCTGGTCTACAGAGTTAATTTCAGGCCAAGCAGGGATACACAGTAAGATCATACCTTGATTGATAAATAAATAAATAAATATTCAATGAAAAAATAACAGTTTGCTCCATAATTTATTTATCTCAAGAATAAAATATTACAGATGGAGATAGACTCAAAGGATTGGCTATCCCCTGTAGGGTGAGTCTTCAGTTGTTCTTACTAACTCCATGATGAGTGCCCCGATAGAGATGTTCAGGAGCCAGTCTTTCTTCATCCATACCCACAGCTAAATATTCTCTCCTCAAAGCAAATGCCACCCACATTTTGCAGTGAGGCCATAGAGTGAAGGTAAGCTAGGACTGTGCTGGACTGTGCCGGATTGTGCCAGACAATGCTGGATTGTGCCTGACTGTGCCACCCTTCCTCTTTTGGGAATGATGTTAGAGACAGAGGGTCTGGAACTAAACCACTCAGCAA
The DNA here is from genome assembly GCF_011762505.2 of Arvicanthis niloticus. Classification (NCBI taxonomy): domain Eukaryota; kingdom Metazoa; phylum Chordata; class Mammalia; order Rodentia; family Muridae; genus Arvicanthis; species Arvicanthis niloticus. The sequence goes on from NC_047662.1 coordinate 49,840,364, forward strand.
TGAGTTCTAGGCTCTCAGGCTCTGACCAAATCATGGAGAAGGAGCATATTTCCATTACAACACAGTCATCGAAGTGAGAATTAAATGATTTTTTTTATGTAGGTGTATGTGTGGATGCCCTTGAGTACAGAGGCCAGGAAAGAGAATCAGATTCCTTAGAGCTGAAGTTATAGGGTTGTAAGCTATAGGGTTGTAAGCCTCCCAGTATGGATGCTCTAGAAGATCACCAAGCTTTCTTCCCGCTCCCCCCCCCCCCCGTCATCTCTCCAACCCTAAATCAATTATTATTGCACAGGGAGAGCATAATAAATACTACTCTCATTCCCTATTATTACTACTGCCACTACTATATTATGACTTCCTGCCATTATTTCCAGCCATTGCTGTATTTTATATCTAATTAAATCATTTTCCAAAACTCAGATAGTTTCCCATCTTTAAGATTAGACTAGAACCTGTCCTGCATTAGAGATGTGTAGTTACCATTGTGATGGATGAGAATATAAAAAGCCTTTTGTATAAGGCAAAGTGATTTTCTGCACTGGATCTGAATGTCTGAATGCTCACTTTTCCTATTATACTTGGAGTATTTACGAAGGAAAGTCCATGCTTTCCTTGGGTCCTGTGACAACCAGTGAGTACCCAAATACTGAGTAAATGCACGAGATTCTGAGATCAATCTCCTCTCCAATATAACTAAAACAAAACAACAGAAACCAAAAAAATAACAAGAGAAAGAAAAGGAAAAATAGTGATCAAATACTAAATTAATAAGTGGATGAAGAAATGAAAACAGCGTCCCTACCTCCCTTTTTGCATTTTTGCGTTTGGTATGCATATGTGACACAAAGGTGTGTGGCATACATGCAGAGATGCAAGGGTGATGTCAGAAATCATCCCAGGTCACTCTTCCAGGTAACTCATAGACACAGGGTCATCCATCAAAACCAGAACTCACAAATATAACTAGTTTTGCTAGCCAGCTGGTTCTGGGGATCCTCCGTCTCTGCCATTGGAGGCTGGGATTACAAGTGAGCTGCCATGCTCAACGGGCATTTTGTGTGGGTTTTGGAGATCCATACTCAGGCAAGCGCTTTAACCACTGAGTCAAGTCCCTTCCCCTACTCCAGTGATTTCTTTTACATTTTTATAATATTCACACTGTGGCCTACTGGAAAATTGTAAAATAAACTTAACAATTCATAGGCATTATTTTGGCCAAAAGAAAATAAGATAAAAAACATTAGTTTTGGGAATGTGGGGAAATATTGTTTCTTAAAATACTGCTTAAGGTGGGGTGTGTGTGAGTGTGTATGTGTGTGTGTATATGTGTGTGTGTTTACATTAAGTAATGATATGGATGAACTTTTCACCATGAGTTCTGATGGTAAATGTCTGCCTGTCTCTCTTGAGCACAACCTCTATTATTAAACATGCCCAGTGTTCCTAACTGTGACAACCCTCTACACTGTGACTACTGGGGTCACCTGAACAATTGGATGACAAAAATATTATGAATTAGACAATAAATGAGGGCAACATTTTTCTGTTGTGTTCTTGCTTTTATAAAAGGTCTGTTGTTTTTTTTAAATAAAATTTCAATTGTTTGATTTCACTGATGAAGACTTGGGAGCCAGATGCTGGGGTGAAAGCCTGCTAACTCAGAGAGGCAAAGAAAGCACCCAGTTGACCTTCCTCCTCAGCCAATGTCCCACCAGGAATGTTTCTCTCCAACGCCATCTCACAAAAACCTCCTTCAAACCGGATGTCCCTTCCTTCTACTTTCTGTTTGTCTCTCTATCCATCTTCCTGACAACTCTTACTCTCCATGGTTTTTTCTTAATTATCCTCTGTTCACTTCCTCTTGATCCATAGTTGACTTTATTTAATCCTGTTTACAATATTCAAGCAGAAAGCTCTCAGATTAAAGGTGTGTGTTAAGCTGAGCAACACCACAACTAAAAAAATAGGTTTTTCCAGTAAATAACACAATCTCAAATTCACGGTGTGATCAAATATCCTATAACACAGGTCTCTGAAACACAGCCCTTTGATTTTCTGATGTGACGAAAATAAATCAATGAGTAGCATTAAAACATATGTGAGCAACACGCCTTGGTCATATCCAGGTTACCTCCTTATGGGATATGACCTGTGAATACATTAAAACATATGTGAGCAACACGCCTTGGTCATATCCAGGTTACTTCCTTATGGGATATGACCTGTGAATACATTAAAACATATGTGAGCAACACGCCTTGGTCATATCCAGGTTATCTCCTTATGGGATATGACCTATGAATATACACAATTGGGGTACTTAACTGAACAGTTCTTGGGTATATTCTAAACATATTTGGCTTGTCTGGACTTTTAAAAAGAAAAACTTTTAATTTATGTCTTGCCAGAAGGTTCCCAAGCTCCAGTTTTAGCATCGTCTCTCACCACCATTCCCAGCCTCCTGGCCTACTTCCTACCAGCCCTCGAAGGCATCTGGACCTGAGACCTGAAGTGTCAAAACCTCAACTGAAGAACCAAGAACAGGACCAAGACCAATGCCAAAATCTACATCTCTGAGCCACAGCCAAGAAGAAAAGGGAACAGGCTGGGAATCCTTTCAGAGTTCTTCAACAGCAGGGTGGCCCTGACTCACTCACCTGCCAGAAAACTGCAGGCCCAGACTTTCAGGAGACCCTTGAGCTTGAATTTCCTGTCTTCTCAAACCTTGACTTGTCATCCCCTCTCCTCCTCCAAAAGACATCCAGAGGAGAAATCTGCACTCAATCAAGTGTTCTCATTTGCTATGCCCCAGCTGATCAAGGGTTCAGCAGAGAATCACACATGTCACTAAGAGCAGCTGCCACAAGCTACATACAGCAACACACAAGAGCAAGCAGGCAGTGTGCTTGCAAACAATAAGAGAGCCGGAATATCTAACACAAGGAGATGTCTGCATAACAGTTCCTGGGAGTAGAGATGTCTGTTACGAGTGCATGACCAAGTGCTGTCTCTCCTGGAAGACAGGACCAATTTTCCGGGTAGGGCATCCTTTCTGAGACTGCTCATCCTGAAACCCATGCTTACTTGAAGAGCTTATGGTAATAAAGATCACTCGTTGCTCATTTCCCACTTCCAGGTCCCCTTCCTTGCAGGACTCTCATGTCCTTGACAACCCCGAAAATGCCATCTTATTTTTGGAGAACCTATGTCACTCACACAATCATCCCTCAAATGTCAAACTCTCTGGTCACACTCAGCCGCTGCACATGGCTGCAGTGGTAGCTCCACTACGAGAGTGAAGCTTGAGGCCAGTGGTGTCACCACACTTGTCAGCACTCCTTTCCCAGGGTGACCAGTGAAAAGCGAATTGCCCTGGCTATTCTGGCCATGTGGGAGTCTGTGCTCAGTGATGCCTGAAGGCAGCTTCTGATTGAGCCAGCTTCCTCCTGTGTACTTGTGTTTTGGGTCATACACCTAAAATTTGATGCCTGGTTACCCTTCGGTTCAATTCAAAAATCACTAGAAGGAAAATATTTGTATTCTCATCAAAAGCAAGTTTGTAGCTCCAATGCCCGTACTATCTTTGCAATTATAAATTAAATCGACTTAAAATGTAGTTTAATTTTTTTGATAGTAACTAAGTAGCCCCTAAATGGGGAGTTATGGCATACAATCATAATGCCAGAACTCAAGAAGTTCAGACAGGACAGAAAGTTCAAGGTTGGGCTAGGTTCCATAGTAAGACTATTTCAGATCAATACATTTTTAAAAGTAGACCTTGAGACAGGCTTGGTGCTGCATGCCTTTTTCTCTAGCACTTGGGAGACAGGGGCAGGACAATGGCAACAAGTTTGGAGCCACAAAGATATAAAAATAAGAACAAGCTCTTAACACTAAAAGAGGTTTGACAAGTGTTCCATTTGGCATATCAGTGTGACAGTCTAAGCAGATGTAGATTAAAGAGACATGGAGAGAAGCCACTGGCTTTGAAGGAAGCCTATGTTATACCTATGCTTGAGCACTGTCCAAACATTTGTACATAAGTCTTCTATGACCTGGTCCGGACTCATGGCCACACTCATGTCTCTACAGTGGAGGAAAACTCCATTCTCTACATCACTGGATGAAAAACAGTGAGATGCATGAACAGGCTGATGATTGCCAAGCCTGACCACCCTGAGTTCTAGTCCCAGAACCCACATGGGAGAAGGAAAGGACAGAGTCCTATTTGAGTTGCTCTCTGACCTCAGAGGGCTTCAGGATAAAAGCTTTGGCACCCAAGCAAAAGACAGAAGGACCCTGAGCTTCAGAAATACATAACAGTCATACGTTAATTATGCCTAGATCAGCTAAGGGAGAGAAAAAAAAGAAATCACCCTGTGGTGAGCCATTCTTTTGCTTTTCCCTGGTACATGCAGCCATTCTAGTCCCCAGTGGGGTGCCACCTAACCCCTGGACTTCAATTCTTCACTTGTCATAACAATTACTGGGGATTTCATGTCTATACAATCACAGACAAGTTTTATGACTTAAGACTTTTTCAGCTCACTCATAAAACTGTTACATCTAAGAAATAAGGCAGCTATTACAATTGTGTGACACCAAGGAACACAAAGAGCTTGGCCTGGTGCCTGGCTGTGGTATTATATGCTTTTCTTCAACAAGTACATAACTATGTCTACTCTACCTGATTCCAAGCCCAGTGACTCTCTGTGATACCAAAAGACTCCTTCAGACAGACCCAGCACAAAACTGCAAGCTTGTTCACGTCAAGTTCATGTCACCCAAGACTTCTGTAGTCTGTCCCTTTCTTTGTACAGAATTCTCTTTCTTTGACTCACCTATGTAATTTTGATGTAGTCTAAAACACTTTAAGCCATCCAAGTAGATAACATAAATTAAAACAGTCTGTTGCTATAACACAATAGCTGCAAGATGTTTATATGGCCAAGTGAGGGTCTGATCCATTCTCTATTTGCATGAAAAAATAATAATAAATGAGAAATATAGGTAATGAGGTTGGAAGGATTTATTTTTCACCCTGATTTATGGAAGTTATTAAGCAAAACACAAAAGTAGATTAAATTATGTGTTGGGTCCCTTTGTACCTACAACTCAACATCAATAATACCAGGCCACAATCAATCTCCTTTTATATGTATAACTCTAACTTCATTCATTCATTTATTTGTGTACTTAGTCTTTTACTTGCAAGGCTGGGGAATCAATCCAGAGCCTCATGCACTGAATTGTACCTCCAGCCCTCCCCAGTGTTTTAAAGTACATTTCAGGCTTCATAGTATTTATCATTAAATACTTGAATATGCAATACTTTAAGCATTTTGACAGACATGGAATAATATTAGGTATTACCCATGCCAGAAGCAGAGCAAAATGTACTCCACCTGCTCGTTGAGAAGCCAAAGCCACCTACTCATTCCGTGTTCCTGCTACCTTCCCATTTGCTAACTTCTGGTGGGAAAGAAGCAGCATCCATTTATCTTCCTATCCCTGCCATCCCCATTGACACCCCACGTGCCTCTTCCAGCCCTGGTTATAATCTTGGGCCTTGCTGCCCAGGATATCTGGAAGCTAGCATGAGATTAAGTATTCTACGGCCAGAGGAATTTATGAAATATTAAAGCAGAAAGGAACTGAAGAGGGCAGGAGATCCCTTTCAATTCAGAGATAAGAAAAATGAGTCAGAAAAAGTGAACAAATTGATTCACATCTAAAATGCAAATCTAATTATAGGACTGTGCTGGCGGGTTTCTGTGTCAACCTGACACAAGCTGGGTCATTTGAAAAGAAGGAATCTTAACTGAGAAAATGCCTCCATCTGACTAACCTGTGGACAAGTTTGCAGGTTATTTTCTTGATTGATAATTGATGTGGGGGGGGGGGGGCTAGCTCATTTTAGGTAGTGCTACCCAAGGGCAGGTGGTTATGGATAGTATATGAAAACATACTGAGCAACCCAGAGGGAACAAGCAACACTTCTCCAAGATGAAATAAACCCTTTCCTCCCTGTGGTGGTTTGAACGATAATGGCCCCCATAGGCTCTTATAATTTTGAATGCTTGATCTTCAATTGCTGGATTATTTAGGAAGGATTAGGAGGTGTGGCCTTGTTGGAGGAGGTGTGGCCTTGTTGGAAACGGTGAGTCACTGGGCCTGGGCTTTGAAGTTTCAAGAGGCCACACCAGACTTTCCCTATCTATCTATATTTATCTTTAGTTAGTTAGTTAGTTAGTTTTTCTTTCTTTCTTTGCCCCCCCGCCCCCAGTCTTTCTCCTCTTTCTCTGCCTGCTGTCTGTGAATCAGGATGTAAGCTCTTAGCTACTGCCCCAGCACCATGCCTGCCTGCCTGCCACGGTGTTCCCTGTCATGATGGTCATAGACTCACCCCTGAAACTATAAACAAGCCCACAATACCTAATCAAATGCTTTATTTTATAAGTTTCCTTGGCCTTGCTGTCTTTCATAGCAATAGAACAGTAACTAAGACACTCCCCAAGTTGCTTCTGATCTTGGTGTTTCTTCACAGCAATTACCCCTAAGAAAGACAAGGGCTCAGCCCTCCATCTAGGTCCTGACCCTTTAGGGTTGAGTGACTTTTTCACAGGGGTCACCTAAGACCATCAGAAAACACAGACATTTACATTATAATTCATAACAGTAGCAAAAATGCAATTAGGAGGTAGCAACAAAAATAATTTTATGGTTGGGAGTCACCTTAACATGAGGAGCTGTATTCAAGGGTCACAGCATCAGGAAGGCTGAAACCACTGATCTAGGTGTTTGACACATGTACCACTCACTCTCCAGGACTGTTACTTCTCCCTCAGAATTAGACCTCTTGTTCCTTGTTTCACCTCACCTCTATTCTTTTTTAAATAATAATTATTATATTTTATTGCTTTATTGTATGTGCATGTGCATGTGTGTGCACACATGCACATGTGGAGATCAGAGCACAACTTGAGGGAGTTGGCTCTTTCCTTCTACCATGTGGCTCCAGAGGATCAAACACAGATCAGCACGTCAGCAGCAAAGTGCCTTGACCCACTAATTCACCTTGCAAGTCTCTCTGCCTCAGTCTTTAGGTTCAGACATTTGGCATCCCTGGATTTCCCGCATGCCCAACCTTCTTTTCAAATCCCTTTGTGGACAGCACTTCCCCAGGTAATCTTTAAGCTGTCAGAACCAGGTCAGGTATGATTCCATCAGTTCTCATAGTATATTGTACATCTTTGAACATGTCACAACATGCTCCACTTGTTTGTCTACACCGTGCCTTCCCACTCCAGCCTGTGGACTCCGTGATGTCAGGCCATGTTAGTACTCCTTCCATGGGAAGTCGATGAGCCATCTTTGAGAATGGCTCTTGTCTGCCGCTTCACCGCTACTGCCTGCTGCATCTATTACTGATAGAGACCATGGAGCCACATATAGAGAACAATTTTCCTGAGAAGTTCATGTCAGACTCCCCACATGTTTGAAATGGACTCACCCAACAAAGCTACCACATACTGCCCTCTCATGTTTCTACAGAATTGATGAAAACAGACATTTTGTCTTTTCAAACCATATTAGCTTGAATTTTCTTTTTGTTTTTGACCAGATCATGAGCTTTACACCTTCTAGACCTGACTCTCCTTTTTGAGTGATATATAAACCATCACTCTGAGACAATATTCCTTTAGACCGAATATTGTTTGTGGATGACAGAAAACGGGGTAATGATGCTCACCTCTGTTGCTAGCATCACCATGCCCATGAGCTGTGGACCACAGGGAATCATGTAATGGTAGTAAATGGCTCTGTGTTTGTGTGTGTGCGTGTGTGCGTGCGTGTGTGCATGCGTGTGTGAGCAAATGCGTGCAGATGCCAACATCTGCAACACAGTAGGTCAGAGGCACTAACTGATGTGCTTTCCCGTTTCCTGTCTGGCTTTGTCTGCAAGGTGACAGGGCACATCCTTAAGCCCCCAGTACCCATTCCCCAGTTACAGAAGAACTTTCCTGGTATTACTAGGAACCAGTTCATTCATCTGTAGTCCCACCATGGGAAGTGATCTAATGCAGATGGGGTAAGAGTTAATTCCTTAAAATTCAAGTCAGCGCAACCCAATTTACCAGAATTCTCTTGGTGTATTGGTTAAACATATGGGCTTTAAAGAGACATGAACATTTAGCCTGGAAGTTTAAAACTGGCCAAAAATACAGAACTTTTTTGCGCCCTAATCTTCTCTGTTCTAACAGAAGCTTTTCACTGTACTTATTGACTGTACATATTAGTTACCACTGTGGTCCTGCCCTGTTTAACATTGCTATAAAAAGTACATGGGTTGACATCATTTTAAAGAGGTTTATGAAGCTCACAATTCTGGTGACAGGAAGAAGCAAACAGCATGGTACAGGTGGCGAAGACTCCGTGCTACATGGGAGAAAAGTGTTAAGGGAACAAGAACACAGAAGGGATATTGCTCAACAAGAAACCAAGAGATAGAGAGAGTCAAGGTCTCCTCTTGATAACAGCCCACCCTTCACAGAAATCAATCTACTCTTTGTGCTGTAGGAACCAGACCTAGTACCTTATAGCTACTATATGTTAAGCAAGCACTTATCACAAAACTTTATCCCTGTCATCTTTTAAGTTTATGTTTTCATTTTGAAAAAGGATCTTGCTAACTTACCCCAGGCTAAGCATTGAACTCACTCTGTAATTTAGGGCAGGCCTTGAACTTGGGATCTTCTTGCCTGAGCCTCCTGAGTAACTAGGATTATAGACTTATACCACCAGGCCCAGCATGAGTCCACTTTACCACTACCACAAAACAATGTTAATCTATTCATGAGCTTGGAGCCCTCATGACCTAATTTTCTTACACTAAGCCCACCTCTTAAAGGGTCCACTGCTCTCACAGTATGATACTAGGGACCCAGTGTCACTGTATACTCAGCCCATGAAGCTCTGGGAGACAAGCCAGATCTAAAAAGCAGACACAAGACACATTTTCTTTAAGCAAACAAAAGAAGCACTCTTTCTGGAAAACTCTCCTCTTCTCTGGCTGGAGTTGGAGCTGTCCCAGACCTACCAAGATCAGTATCTAAAATGAAGCTAGGTCAGCAGGTGAAAATCAGAGAGTAAGTCAAACTGAATCCTGCCCTGGAGCAAAGATAACATACAGATTGCCTACAGTCTGTATTTCTGATATGTTGGGGACAGGAGAGCTGAGAAGAAAGTGTTGCCAAAGAGAAAGAAGTAAATTTGGGAGAAAAAGAGACATAAGAAGACAACTTTCTAAGTGTATTAATTCCAGAAGACCATCGCCTTTCCATACTTATAATAACCCCTGCTTTAATTAAATTGATTTGTACTGTCTCTGTGATGTGTATAGCCAAAAGAGTTCTACCTACTGTAGGACACGATGCTCACATAATTGTAATCTATCGCACATCTACTCATATAAATGAATTATTTCTTCCCTACTGTATACATCAGGAAAAAAAAACAAAGATGCCTATATAAAAGCTTACATTAAAATTTTAGTGAATGTTAATAAGCTTTAGATAAAAGTCGAATCCCAACCTATACAATGACATTTTCTATACCTGTTCAGAATAAAGCTAACATTTATACAATACTTCATGGTTACAAAAGCAGGTCTGAAGAAACAGGATGCAAGCCACCAGTGAACGATAACTATGTGCTGTTATGCTAGTCTTTCGTCAACTTGACACAGGATAAGATTATCTGAGAAGAAGGGATCTCAAGTGAGAAAATGCTTCTGTCACATTGGGTCACAGGCAAGTCTGTGGGGGTGTTTTCTTGGTTAATGGCTGATGTAAGAAAGCCCAGTCCACCATGGGAAGTGTCAACCCTAGGCAGATCGTCTTGGCGTATATAAGAAAGCAGACTGAACAAGCTAGGCAGATCAAGCCAGTAAACAGCATCCCTCCATGGTGACTACTTCAGTTCCTGACTCCGGGTTCCTGCTCTGAGCTCCTGCCCTGACTTCCCTCAGTGACGGAGTGTGAGCTGGGAGTTATAAGATAAACTAAAACTTTCCTTCACTAAGTCAGTGTTTATCACAGCAAGAGAAACTAAAATAGAAAAAAATACAACTTTCAAGTTTCCAGTGGCTACATTAAAAACAAAAGTGAAACAAATGAATTCACAGATGAATTTAGTTTTACAGTGTCTCTCATTATCTCAGTAGATACAAAGTATTGCTGCTTCAATGTGGAACCAGGAAGATTTTCTTCCTGCTACATACTTGGCTAGGCTTTGCACATTACATTTCCTGTGTATCTTATTTTTCAGTAGCCTCTTCCAGGGGTTGGCCACTATACATCCATCACAGAAGTAAACTGTTTCACTCTACCTAACAACTGAAAGAGCAAGATTTCTGTAGTTATAAGTGAGAAAAGTAAAACTCAAAGAATAAACTTTTTTTTTTCCAACAAGGAGTAATCAGTGCAAAGCCTAGACTGCAAGCTCGCCCTCTGGTCTCTACCTCTGAAGCTCTGCACCTCACTGTGGAGTATGCAGAGTAGGAACCATGCTCAACACAATATTGAAATACAGCCACTAAAGAAAAGCATGGGCTAAGGTCTCGCCATACAATGCGGTCCATAAACATAAGGACTCTAATTCCTTTCAGATCAAAGAGAGACTTTCATGAAAATAATCTCTAAATGCACACTTTTTTGTGTATATGTGCAGATTTGTGAATAGAATTAAGTACTCTCACTAACATATGTCTTCCCTCTGCCACATACTCTCTAGCCTACAAGGTACCCTCTGTGTTCACAAAACCAAATGTATGTGTGCATGTATACATAATGGTATGCATGTACATGTAAGCATACACGTGCACATGTGCATGTTTACACACACAAGGAGAGAGAGAGAGAGAGAGAGAGAGAGAGAGAGAGAGAGAGAGATTCTATGGTTCTTACTGTTTGCAAAATGGCTAGAACAGTAAGTATAGCTTTAGTTAAAGTATTTGGCCTTTAGTTTCTAAAGCAGGTTTAAAGCTATAAAGGATAAAAAAAATAATAATGTCTTTGTTATAATGCTGGAGCAACTTGGGCCTCAGAGCAAAACCTCTTTCTCTGTTCTTTTTTTCTATTCTCTGTTCTTTTTTCTCCTCAAGGCAAACTGTAAGAACTAGGATCTTTCTTCCCCAAGTCAGATCACTAAAACCTAAAGTATATTATAACCTTCTGCTTTCCTGTCTAACTCCTGACCAGAAAGACATTCTTGGCTACCTTGTCTAATAATAGGTCCTAAGACCTTCATTCTACATGGAGTCTTGCCCCATACCAAAAAGGAAGGCAGGATGTACAGAGAGGCCATGAAGAATCTGAACAGACAGGTTGTGCTGGGTTTCTCACTGTCTCATAACACTAGATGATAACCTTCTGCCTAGTCCAATTGGTACACTGTTGGGAGCCGACTTTTAGCAGAAAGTGGCTAGATTATCTTTGCAGCCATCTGGAACCATATACCCTGATAAGAGATTTGGTTTTCAATAGCCTACAACAGCTGAGCACACTCTGATATCCCACATATTTTGTGTTGCTGTTTATTGCCCCCAGCTGCAAGGCGCACATGGTAGCCACGCCTGCAAGGCATGCAGTTCATGTGCTGTCCATGTGCTATCCAGGCCATATATTCCTGTAAGGCACACGTGGTATCCAAGCCTGCAAGGTGCATGGTGCACGTGCTATCCACACTATAGATGCCTGTAAGGCTTACGTCATATCAACACCTACAAGGCACGTGGTATCCACGTGCCTACAAGGCACGTGGCAAAAGCGTATAAATACCTCAGAATTCCCTTCAATAAAAGAGACTTAAGACTTGAGACTAGAGACCTGAGACTTGAGAGATGAGATTTGAGACTAGAGAAATGAGACTTTATCAGAACCTCTGTCTTGTCTCCATTCTTCGCGTCGCCTGCCCCAAGAGCCCCACTCTCTCTCTTGACCAGAACACTTTGACACCCAAGCGAGTGCAGAGTCTCAACAGTACACAGTTGCCCATGCTTTAGTCATGCCTGTGCAATGACAACTCCATAAAACCCCAGTGGAAGGGCTCAGAGAGCTTCTGGGAGCTTATGGAGACTGAGAAAAGTGAGGAGGAACTAGTCCACATCCCAGGAGCATCCAGGCACCTGTCAGATGGTCTCATGTGTGTTCTTGTTTGTGGCCTTACAATAAACCAATAAATGTGATTCCCCACCCCCACCCCCGAGTTCTCTGAGCTGCCCTCGCAAATGAACAAAACCAAACCAGAGAGTTGTGGGAAGCTGCTTGTGGCCAGCTGATCAGAAACCCCGAGGCCTGGACTCCACCTGATCCCTGAATCTAAGATCTAATTCTGCCCACAAGCAGAAATGGGCAGAATTGAGTTGAGTTCTGCTATAGAATTGATTGCTTGCTAACTGATGATGAGAGATCCCCATGCATTTTTGGAAAGTTGGAAGTGACATGTGCTATAGTAGGAGAACATACAGTACAGTAAAAGAAATGGAGTTTGCCTTTTCTTGGTATCACTGAGGCCCTCCCAAAGACTCTAGGCTAAAGCCCTAACTGCCTAATATGTTTATATGGGAGAGGGGGACTTTCAGGAAGTATTTGGGTTAAAATGAGGCCTTGTAGGATGCTCAACCCTAGCAAGACATCTATACCATCCATCTAAGGCTTAAGGAACACTGTGGCTGAGGGGATAGAAAGCATGTAACAGCCAGAATATCGGGAGAAGAGCTTCAGATTAGCCATTACAATCAAGTTCACAGGAGCGGTAGCTGCCTGAATTGAGACAACTCAAAAATGATCCAATCAGCAAGCAGACAATGGTGGAGGAGGATGCAGGGTGCCCTGCCACTTGATGCTGAACTACTTGCTACCAATAAGATTCAGGGTGAGAGGGAATCACTGGCTCCAGTTGTGTGCCCACTGATGAACCCACCAAGTTCCAATGGATTGTGTCAATCCAGTGGTGACTCAGGCGGCTCTAAATGGGCCACAAGACAAAACCAAAAGTCAGAAAAACCAGGAAAGGGACTAGAAGCGGGGAGGAGGAGGACTTGATAAGAATGGAAGGAGGTTAAGAGAGGATGTGGAGAGAGAGTGATCAGAATACATCCTAAGTACACATGAAGTTGTAATGACAAAGAGTCAATCAGGTTTTAAAATAGTATTTTTAAATGATGAGGTTGTGAGAGTGGGAGCCTTGGGAAGGGATTATAACTGCGAAAGAGCAAAAAGATCAGAGATTTCCATTATGCGAAGACATAAAAAGAAGGTGGCTTCCTATGAGCCACAAAATTATCTGTACCGAATACCAAGCCGGCCACATCTTGACCTTGACATCCTTGCATCTAACTATGAGAAACAAACACCTGTTGTTTGTGCCACCCAGCCTTGGATACTTTGTTACAGCAGTTTGAGCTAAGACACTGCTAGTGCTGCCGTACTGTCTCTGTGCCTACACCCAAGAGCCTCTGGCTTCCATTGGTTTCCTTGTTTCCCCTCTTCTCAAGTATGAACCCTAGCTAGCCAGCTGTAGGATGGTCCCAGCATCTCAGCTGATGCCCCAGGCATGGGAGCAGATGGTGTGGACCAAATCAAGCACTACTGAGCCGATGTACGTAATTCCTGACAGTGGAAACATGAGCTAAATAAACGTATGTTGTCTCAAACCACTCTGCTTAGATGGTTCCTTATACAGCGATACCTAAGTGACATGTGAACATGCTTCAGAATTGCTACAATAAAAAGTGTAATACTTTAAGGTAAGAAAGTGGGCGGGAAGCTGGTTCTCTGTGGCCCAGTAAGAATAGGTGGCATGCATCTTTAATCTGAGCACTCAAGAAGAAAAAGCAGGAGGATCTTTGTGTTTGAGGCCAGCCTGGTCTACAAAGTGAGTTCTAGGCCAGCCAAGACTACACATAGAGATCCTATCTCAAAGAAAAAAAAAAAAAAGATAGATTTTTGTTCCATAGAAAGGAAGGAAAAGCAGAGCTTCAGAAATTCACAAAAGGGATGACAGGATAGCTGAAAAATGTGGAGAAAGAGAAGGGAAGTGCATGGAAAGGGAATGGAGGAGAGCGAGGAGAAAACAATATAGATCTGAGTTCGAATCCTAACTCCACCATCCAGTAGCTATGTTAGTTAAATCACCCAAAGCTGTTAGACTTTCGACTAAGATGTCTCTCTCAGATAAGGATGTTATCCGACAGAGCAACTGACTTGTAATGGGCATCCAGTACATCTCAGATCTTTTCCTCAGCTTCTCCTCATGTACCCAACAAGGCCTGAGTGATGATGTCTCTTTTTATTCACATATACAGCACCATCCCTACATTTTACTCTTAATTCATCCTTAGCTCTTTCCCATCCTGAACAAGTCAAATGACACAAAATCCACTTGACGAAGTCATACCTTGTGAAGACTGTCCCGTGGCTCAGTCCAAGCACCCAGGCCTCAGAACAAGGGAAGCCAGTGGTATAATTCTCAGAGAGAAAGATTTAAGTCCTAAGGACAGCAGAGTGCTGCTGGTATATGTTCTGAAGTCTAAAATTGGAGTGCTGATGTACAGGAGGGAAGAGTTACAAACCCCAGATCCAAGAAGCAAAGACCAAAAATCTTTCTAGACATTTCATGCTGTCTGACTGCCCTTAGTTGAACAGATGACACCAGCACTGAGAGCAGAATCTCCTTATTCAGTCAATGACTCAAATGCCTCAGGACACAGACACACCCACAACAAAGCTTTACCAGTTCTCCGGGCAATCCTCACTCCAGCCAAGTTGACACCATCACAGAGATGAAAGATCTTTACACTGAAAAGGAATTGGAGAAGAAACAAATAAATGGAAATACATCCTGTGCTTTCATGACGTTACAGTGTCCACCAGTCAAAGCAAAGTATAAGCTCACTGTGATCGATACCAAATACCAGTAATATTAACCACAGAGAGAAAAATAATCCCAAAACTCATGGGAACTCATAAAAGACTCCAAATAGGCAAGACACTCTTAAGCAAAAGGAACAAAGCTAGAAACATTGTACTACTTAACTTCAAATTACACCACAACACTATAGTGAAAAACCGTATGATGCCAACCAACACAAACTCACTTGTAGACAACACGACAGACTGGAAAGACAGACACAAATCCACACATTTTGACCCTCCTCACTTTTAACCAGAGTACCAAGAACACATAATGAGGAAAGAGTAAGAAAAAAAATGATCAATTAAAAATAGACATTTCTCAAAAGAAGACAAAGAAATGACCATTGTGTATATGGAAAGGTGTTCAATATTTCTCGTCATCACTGTCATACAAACCAAAACCACAATGGCTATCATCCTATTCTTAGAAGAGCTACCACCAAAACAAGACAAAGAGAACATGTTGACAAGAAGGTAGAACCAGGATCACACACACCCAGGTTTCTCAGAATTAAAAGTACAACTACATGTTCCAGAAAACCCACAAGTTTCTATATATTCTAATGAAATGGAATCAATATGTCACATAAACACCTTCACTCCCATATTTATAATAGCTAAGGTACTGAATTAAAATATCTGTCATATAAAACTTGATGAAGAAAATGTGGTATGCATGCACAATGGAATAATACTATTTAGCTATGAAAGAAGGAAATCCCATCATTTGGGATTCATGAATGAACATGGAAGATATTTATGGTAAGTAAATTAAGCCAGGTACAGAAAGACAAATGCCACATGATCTTACGCCTGTAGAATTTAAACAGTTGATGCAAACAAAGAGTAAAATGGTGATTATCAGAGCTGGCCTGGTGTGAAGTGGAGTGAGGGTGGAGACATGTTAGTCAAAGGGACATAATTACAGGGATAAGTTTAAGAAGTCGACTAAATGGCACTGTGACCATACTCAATGATGGCTTATTACATTCGTGAAAACTATAGAAACAGAAAATTTGTGTTCTCATCACAACATGATAATTATATGAGGTAATGCACTTATTTATTAGCTAGATTTGACCACTGCATAACACACGTGTATGTGTATATGTCAACATGTCAAAAACCTGTCATGGTGTATATTATATATACAACACACACATATGTCTATGAATTTTATGACAGGATAGAGATGTAGCTCACTGGAAGTCACGTGTTTAGCACATGTGAATGAGTTTCTGCGTGCAATCACTGACACCAAAAAAAAAATTCATAATACACATGTGGCAAAGCCTTTACTCAAGCTTACTTAAGTTTTATTTTCAACAGATCAAATTCATTAAAAATTTCATAAATCTACATATTCTAAAACAAAGCTTTGAGAAGAAAGCATAAAATAATATCTATCTTTATCACACCGAGGAAAATAGGAATTTGTTAAACAGAATCTCAGAGGCAGTAATCAAAATTCAAAATTAGCAGACAACATCCAAGGCTATTATGAATCTGAGATTCACTGCTCTGAAGTAGAGTACATGCATAGCAGGAACGAGGCCTTAGGTTCCCCCAGATACCCCGCCCCAGAGAATATAGTTTTTATTTCCCATCAAATACTTCATTAAGAATCTGGATATCATCATACATTCCTGTAATCTAACATTCATGAGAATGAAGCAGGAGAATCACAAATTTAGGCTAGCTCAGTTAAGAATCAGTTTGAAAAAAACTTAAAGTAAAACTATGAGTACAAGTCATATTGTAAAGAAATATTCACAATAAATTTATCCAAATAATTTCTATATAAAATATGTAATTAAATAACAAAAGTCTACAAATCAGAGCTGGTGAAATGGCCCAACAGGTAAAGGCCGTTGACACTCAAGTCCAACAACCTGAGTTCAAGCCCTGGACCCTATAGTGGAATGAGAGAATCAGCTCTCAAAGTCAGGCTCTTACCTCTACATACATGCCCTCCATATACATATCATGCACACACATAATTAATTATTTAATTAATATAAAAACTACAAATCAATAAAAACAACAAAGAAATCCCAGTGAGAAATTAAACAGGGAGGTAGTGGTGCATGTCCTCAGTCCCAGCACTTGGTAGGCAGAAACAGGAAGATCACTGAGTTCAAGGCCAGCCTGGTCTACAGAGTGAGTTCCAGAATAGCCAGGGCTACATAAAGAAACTCTGTCTTGAAAAAAAAAATTGGTAAAGGTTATTACAATTAGTTCTTTCACCAAAGTGGCCAATATATTTATGACAAGGTTCTTAACTGATGAGTCACAGGGAAAACTCAAATTGTAACCACAGGGACCGATTCCATACTGAACAGGATATCTTAAATTTTAAAGACAGACAGAATCAAATGTTGGTAAAGATGAGGCATGACAGGGTGATCCTTACACTGCTGACAGTACACCGGGTACCACCATCGATAAGCAGTATTTGCTAAAGCTTTGCCTTCTATAATGGAGATTCTTCATTGCCAACACAATCACACTGAAAACTCTTTACCAGAGTAGGAAAATTATACCTCTGATGTTGTCTTGGAGAATATTTCTAAAAAGGATTGATTAATGAGGGATGACCTACCCTGAATATGGGCAATACCACACCATGAGCTGCATGGAAGAAATAAAAAAAGATAAAAGAAAAAATCCAGACAGTGCAGGTATTATCTATATCTAGGTACCTTTATATCTCTCTATATATCTATGTATCTATCTATGTGTCTATCTATGTGTCTATGTATCTATGTATCTATGTGTCTATGTATCTATGTATCTATCTATGTATCTATCTATGTGTCTATGTATCTATCTATGTATCTATGTGTCTATATGTGTCTATCTATGTATCTACCTAGCTCTTATTTGTCTGTCTACATCCCCCTCTTTTTTTTCTATTTAATGTGTACCAAGTTGAGAAGTCTCTGCCATGTGCTTCTGATGCCATCATTTAGTGCCACAAGCATCCATGGAGCCAAAGAATATGGATTAAAACCTCAGGAACTGTTAGCCAAAATAAATAATTCTACTTTCAATACGCTCTCTCAGGTATCTGGTCAAAGCAAATGTAAAAAGAACACGCAAATCTAGCCCTGTGAAGTGGAGTCACTTCTGTAAAAGCCTGACTGAGTGGTTCTATACTGTGTCACTAATTTGTAAGAGGAATTTGCAAAAATTAGAAGTGGGCTAAAGAAAGTCTAGGCTGCTACAAGCAACGAACATTGAGCTCAAAGAATCAGGATGATGACAGAAATGTGGGTGATTGTTGTTGCTGAAATAAGAAATGACACGCACGGGCTCATGCGTTTAGATACTTGGTCCCTAGATGTAGGTGCTGTTTGGGGGAAATATGGAACTTTTAGGAGGTATAGCCTTGATGGAGAAACTATGTCATTAGGGGCAGTCTTTAAAGATTTATGGCCCTGCCCCACTTCCTGCTCACTCTCTCTCTGCTTCCTGTGTGGCTGTGATGTGACCTCTCAGCACTGTCTGCTTGATGACATGCCTCCCTCACCATCATGGATTCCTCCTTTAGAACTGTAACACAAAATAAATACACTTATTTAACTTTCTATTGATCATGAAATTTTTATCACAACATAAAATAACTGATACAACAATAAAGAATATTCTTGTAAGGTTTCAGATGAGAATAAGAATTCTATCGGGAATTGGGCTAAAAGCCATTCCTGTTTTCATGTTGGCAAAGAACTTTATTACATTTTATCCATGCCCTGTGTCTTGACAGGAGGCTGAGTTTAAATGTGATAGACAAAGTGATCTGAGCAAGGAAACGTCAAAGCAATCCAGATTTTAGGCTGTGGCATGGTTACAGTCAGCTTCTTCTAGCCAAGTTTGTAGCTCGAACAGGAAGTAAAATGCAAAGTAGGGAAGACTTGAAAAACTCAGTTTGATCATAAAAGCCAGTGCAAATAGAGCAAAGAAAGATATGGTTTCTAAAGGGTTTAGAGTCATTTAAAAGAAGTCATTAGCATCAGAAAAAAACTGGCCAGAACCCACTCACAACAAACTCTAGGGTGTGAAATACTTTCCCTTGAGCACAGAGTACTTCAGAGTCATATTGCTAGCAGCAGCCTGACTAGAAAATTGTTTCCTCAGGATTAATTTTACTGCTCTGCAGTCCAGGCATACAAACCTCACCTGTGGGTGGTGGTATCTTCTACATGATGCCACTTTTGCAGGCATGCAGAACAGAAAAACTACAGGATAATAATTACTTCCACGTAGATTTCAAAGAAGACCTGGGACAAGATATGTGTGGCAGCATCAAGACCATTGTAGGCAGCCTCTGAGAAGGCAATGTATGAAACTGTGAGCATGGAAACAAAAACATGATAAGAGGACCTGGGAAGTTAGCAATGCCAGGAACTTGAAACATCTGCTAAGAAAGAAAAAAAACAAAAAAACAGGCAACAAGAAAAGAAAGCACAAAAAAAAATAAATCATGTGGGTTGTGGCCAGGAAGGCCATAGAGATGGGGCTGCCTAAGTACTGAAGATTATATCACCACATGATGCATTCTTTACGAAATGCCATAAGAACACATAAAACTTCATCAACCTGTGTGTGTGTGTTATGTATATATCTATATACATAAACATATATACAAAATATAGAAGTACTTTTTATGCTTACTTTAAAGTTTTCCTTAAAAGCCAATTTTCCTTTGGCATCACACTGAAAAATCATCACAAAAAAAGAAATTTCTGAAAGCAAAGTGTAACAGGATACTTATTCTGTTACATTGTATTCACTGTGGAGCTCAGTGATTAGGCAGTAGAAAAGGAGGAGGAGCTGATAGAGAGAAAGAGGAGGGGAGAAAAGAGGAAGGGGAGGGGAGAAAGAGAGGAAGGGATGGAGAAGAAGGAGGCTATCAGCCATGGAGAACCATGGATGGGTCGAAAGCTGTCCTGGGTAGCAACTTCTATCAAAAGGTTAGACATTGGGTAACAACTCTAATTGTGTGGGCATCTTATTGATTGAACATTTCTAAATATATAAAATCCTTTAGATAATCATTAAGCTTTAAGAGTCTCATTTCTACCGGGTACTGTGAGGATGGCAGATATTGTCTGGGGTTCAGCCAAGCTTTGTGGATGCAGTGTGGGGGATTGGCAGAGCCTGGCATCTTGTGGGTGCCAGGGCCTGCGCATCTAGCTAGCCAGAGCCCTAGTCAGAGCTGAGGAGCAGCAGAACATAGTGGCTGCCCGAGAACAAGCTGGACTAGGCACAGTTTCTTAAATATTCCCCTACACCAAATGTTAGCAGTTCATCACCCAAGAAGACTGGCTCTGCCTGTTTCTTCAGTGCTCTTAGTCATTGTTGCCTGTGACCTGTGCTTCTGCCTGCAAATGCTGTTGTGAGGAAAGGATCTATGCCACCTGGCTTTATGTCAACTTTACACAAGCTATAGTCATCTGAGAGGAGGGCATCTCAATTTAGAAAATGCCTTCAAAAGATCAGGCTATAATCAGGCTAGTCTGTAGGGCATTTTCTTAATTTCCATAGGGGAAAGCCCAGCCTATTGTAGGTGAGACAGCCCTGGGCTGGTGGTCCTGGATTCTATAAGAAGGCAGGCTGAGCAAACCATGAGGAGCAAGCCAGTAAGCAACACTCCTCCATAGCCTCTGCATCAGCTCCTGCCTCCAGGTTCCTGTCCAGTTTTGGTTCCTACCTTTGACTACCTCACTGGACTGTGATTCAGAACATGAAACCCAAAGAAACAATTTCTTCCACAGGTTACTTTTGGTCATGATGCTTCATCATACAGTAGAGATCCTGACTAAGACAGAATGTCACATTAGAAATAAATGTCTTCCTTCTGCCTTTTCTTCTACTGTATCAACCCTTTCTTGTTAATTCAAAGGTAAACCATCAATAAATTATGGAAGATAAAAACAGAATCAAGGAAGCTAACTTCTAACCTGGAAGCTAACTTGTAGTATATAAGGATTCAGGATTTGACAGCACATTGCCTCCAAGTCAGTCATTCTCAACCTGTGGGGGGTGGGGAGGACAAAGGTCAAAGGACCCTTTCATAGAGGCCACCTAAGACTATCAGAAAACACGGATATTTACAGTATGATTTATAACAGTAGAAATATGCAGTTAGTAATGAAGTACCAACAAAAATAACTTTATGGTTGGAAGGCCACCACATGAGAATGTACTGGAGTCACAACATTGGGAAGGTATTCTATGAGGTGAGGTTTTAAAGCAAGACTAAACTCAGGAACTAGAAATGGTGAGATCCAGCCAAACAGTGAATGGAGTCCGGGGACTCCTATGGAAGAATAGGAGAAAGGATTGCAGCCCTTAAGGGGATAGAAACTCCACAGGAAGACCAACAAAATCAACTAACCTGGACCCTTGAGGCTCTCAGAAAACCAAAAGAACCTGGACCTAGGCCTCCCCGCACATATGTAACAGATGTACAGCTTGGTCTTCATCTGGGTCTTGAACAACTGGAGCGGGGGCTATCCCAAAAGCTATTGCCCTGTACTTGGGATATGTTCTTCTTGCTGGGCTGCCTTGTCTGGCCTCAGTAGGAGAGAAAGCAGCTAGCCTCGCAGAGATTTGAAGTACCAGGGTTGGGGGATAGCCAGGAGGCCCTTCCTACTCAGGAGAAGGGGAAAAGGTTGGGAGAAGGATTGAGGGAGGGAGTGACTGGGGGTGGTGGTGAGTGAGATATAAAATGAATAAGTTTTAAAAACTAACTAATTTTTTAAAAAGAAAGAAAGAAATGGTGAAATCTGCAGATTCTTTTCTTCAGACCCTGAAGTGTGCAGATGTCAGCCTAGCAGAAGAGTAAAGGTTTACAGAAACAACACGGAGGCAGGCAGGGGGTTTACACTGGAATAAATGATCATCCCAGAAATGCTATGCCCCAAGTCCCCCCAGCAGCTCTTCCTGGGGTGTTTCATATTCTCTCTCATGAAGACGAACAGGCAGCAAAGTAGATGTAGGCATGTGCATAGGGCCTTGGTTATTCACAGTCAGTCTCTGCAGTGAAAGTCTAACAAAACAGACCCAGACCTGGGATGTGGCTTAGTGGTACCCTACTTGTCTAGTAAGAGCAGGACCTCTGATTCAATCCTAGCATCATAAAATGAGTACCCAGATAAATAAGTAAATACCTATTCCCCTAAAGACTGATAAAAAAAATGAGAGAAACATGCTGTAACCAGGAATAAAAGTTACTATTTAAGAGGTACTGGAGAGGGCTTCTAAAGATGGAAGTAGAAAAGTTACAACCCACTGTCAGAGTATCTCACTACCCCAGGGACTCATGGACCTGTAGGTCTTGACATCTGAGTAGTGCATCCGTAAGTCCACTCTCTTGTCCATGTCTTTATACTGTACTAGCTCATTTGTCTGCATTGTTTTAATGGACCTTTAATCTTTTAATGAGATTTTCTGGCAAATCTATTAAGGTAAGAATCTAACTATTTTAAAGATCATTTGAAATATCAGGCTTCATTATTTCTTTTATTTAAATATTTGTTTATTTATTTATTATATTCATATGAGTACACTGCCACTATCTTCAGAAACACCAGAAGAGGGCATCGGGTTCCATTACACATGGTTGTGAGCCACCATGTGGTAGATGGGAACTAAACTCAGGACCTCTGGAAGAGCAGTCAGTGCTCTTAACCACTGAGCCATCTCTCCAGCCCCAAGAATGTAATTTTAAGTGCATTGCTACAGCAGGCTGAGCAGTACATACTACAGCCCACTTGACTCCGTTCACTCATTCATCCCTATAACACTTCCAACCTACTCCCGTCTCATTCATTCACCACTGGCTTGGGTGTTCCATACAGGCCTGAAGTTATTTAAAGATAATAAGTTTAAGCTATAATTCATGCATGGAAATTGATTCTTATGGTATGACAGTTTCTGCCTTTATGTAGGCAGACAAAGCAGCATAAACAACATTCTTGTGACTAGCAAGCATCCTAGCACTCCAGACGCTAGGGAAAGAGGGTTGTTAATTTGAAGCCACTCTGAACACAATAGAATGTTTCAACAAAGTCAAATAAGTAAGTTGTGGGATCAAAGAAACAAGCTGGAATCCTGGATCCAGCCCTGTCACTGTGACAAAAATATCATCTCTAATGAACTTAGAAAAGAGGAAACGCCGAGCTTTGGCTCACATGTTAGATGTTCCCACGCTCAGACAGTCAGCTCTATTGCTGTGGAGCCTGCAGTAGTACCGGGTATTGGTCAAGCAAGCTGTTCATGTCATACCAACTTGGAAGCAGAAAGAAAAGATGGGCCAGGGCTCCCAAATTCCCTTCAGGAGCATACTGCCAATGACTACCTTCCTTCTACTAGGCTTCCCATGCTAATGATTCTACCATCTGCAAAAGTGCCATCAGCTCTGGACCAAGTCTACAAACCTTTGGGGAACAGAAGATTAGATCCACCTATTAGCTGTCTACCTTTGAGCAGGTTACGTCTCTGCGCCAATCTTCAATGCCTCCATGCACAGAATGGATATACTAATACTTATGTGGCAATACATTATTATAAGACTGTCTCTGACATTCTAAGAGATTGGAACTTTCGCTGGACCTCACAGCCAGAGTTAATTACACACCTTGGGGTTATTTATGACTTAAGATTGCTAGCCTGCTGTGTACTTAGCCTATCCTTTTAACCTGCCTTTAAGAGAACAATGTAACAGCCAAACTTACTTGTTTTGGGTTTCCTGTGTAATCAAATTTTACAACCTAAGCTAATACAAAGCTTTAATCTTAAATTATATACTCTTCCATGTTCCGCCCTATGAATAATGCATGTGTGTGTGATGATAATAAACACTAGGAAAAACAAATAGATTGAAAATAACCTTATAAAACAACTATCTACTATAAAGGTTGTAAGTGGCGTGGAGATAGGTTGATAAATTTATGTGCAGTGGTGTTTGTAGTACAGTTTGTTATCTGGGTAAACTAGGAATGTTGGGGAGGGGGTAGAGTCAGGAAGGTTCCATCCCCTGTAAAATGCTATTAAAGATTCCTGTAAACTACTTCTCATTCCTTCCCTCATGTGTCTCTGTGCTGTTTAATAAATACAGAGCAAAGCCCTTTGTTAGAGACACAGACACAGGGAGAGACAAGACAGCAGCGTTTAGGCAGGCATAGAATCAGACTCATACAACAGGCAGGAGATGACAGACAACACAGGGTGGATTTGAATCTGGGCTCACTCTTGGTTAAATCACTCCCAGGGGAAATGTTTTTCCCTTCTTTTTCTTAATGTAACACTAACACATTTAGGGTAGTCTGGGGTTGTTACTAATGTGTTTAAGCTAATCCCCCTCTAGGGATTACCACTTAAATGTGAAACCACACATGCATTAGTTTCTGTTCTCAATAGAGGGACAAAATACCAACAAAAGCAATAAGGGGAGATAGTTTATTTTGCCCCCTAGTTTGGGAATATAGCCCATCAAGCAAGTAATGCTTGGCAGCAGATCACAATGGATCCACATTCAGGAAACACAGAGAGATGAATGTGCTCAACTTGCTTTCTCAGTTTTCTTCAGCCTAGGACTCCCTCCCTGGGAGAGAACTCCTTATATTACTTTTGGGTCTTATACCTTTCTTGAAATACCTTCACATGGTGTATCTCCATGATTCTAAATCCAATCAAGCTGCCAGTGGGGGAAAACCATCCCAATAGGCTGAGCACTCCGCAGAGGGCATGCACTCAGCGAAGGACAACAAGAAGCAACTTTGTTTCTTCAGTATATTAATTTGCTGTGCATCTGTAACATTTTAAATGCATCCTCAATAGAGTTACAGCAAAAATCACACATTCTTCTAGTTCTTCTCTCATAGTATTTTGCATTTATCAAGCAAGATGAAGGAGCCCGTGGTCTTTTTAATCCTAGGAAGTGATGTATACTATAAGTGATCAAAAGAGAAAAACAAAATGATCCCTGATCTAGATAAATTGGGATTTCTGTTATTTCAGAGGCCAAAATGCCCACGGGCAGTCGGCCCTTGCATGAAAGAGAAGGACCAGAGATGATTGGAAGATATGGAAGACCCTGGTGGGAAGATGCTGAGGAGCTTTAAACTGAATGGTCTAGGTCTTGCTCACAGGTGGAAAGGACACCTAAGAGATGAACATGCAACACGTCTGGAGCAAAACTTTCCAAAACTGGAAGAGAGCCACCACGGAAGAGGAAAGGGGTGGACAGGAGTTGAAATGCTAGCAGTTAAGATCCTGGCAGGAATTTGGTCAGCTCTGTGACTTTCCCCAGGTATCAGGAAAGTAGTGGACTTGCCATAGGTCCTGGGATTCAGGCTGGGAAGGGAAGAAATGTAAGCCAGGTCACAGCTAAGAAAAAGTTTGACAATCACAGAAGATATTTGCTGAGAGTTGGAAAGCTGATCTCAGAATCCATATGGTTTTTTGGTTGTTTGGTTGGTTGGTTGGTTGGTTAGTTGGGGTTTTTTTTTTTTTTTTGGGGGGGGGGGGTTGGTTTGGTTTGGTTTGGTGGAAGGAGGAACATAGAAGAAGGAATCTATGCATCGTTCCACACTACCATAACAGCTAGATGAGCGGCACACACTCACGGTATGTGAAAACAGTTGTGCAGTTCTGGTAAGAGTGTAAAATGGTAGACATTTTGAACAGCATCTTGGCAATTCCTTTTACAATTAAAAGAAACAGGGACTGGCGAGATGACTCAGCAGTTAAGAGCACTGACCTCTGCCAAAGGTCCTGAGTTCAATTCCCAACAGCCGCCTGGTAGCTCACAGCCATCTGTAATGAGGTCTGATGCCCTCTTCTGGTGTGTCTGAAGACAGCAACAGTGTACTCATACATAAAATAATTCTTTTTTAAAAAATTAAAAGAAGCAAAAGAATGCCTTTACCAGATTGCCGGCAAGTACGGACTTAAACTCTTTGATGCATAGAAATGAAATCTTAGTTTCACACAGGAAGTTGTATACAAATATTCATAGCAGCTCTGTTCCCCACAGACAGGATCTGGAAATAATTCATGTGTCTTTCAAGTCTGAAGAAACAAGCTGTGGTGTGTGCATACCAGAGACTAGTTAGTACTCAGTCAGAAAAAGGAAGGAAGTATTGGTCCACACTGCCTCCATTATCCTCGAGGATATCAGGCTAAGTTTAAAAAAAAAAAAGTCAAACATACTTTATGACTTCATTTCAGAAATAACAATTATAAAGATGAAGAAGAAATTAATTTAAGATCAGACCTTAAGGGGAAGGGATGGTTATGAAGGTATAACACAAGGAAATCTATAGTCATGATTTATTTGTCTGTTGAGTACAGTAATGGTTATGCAAGATCACAAGTATGCTAAGAGAAACTGCACAAAGCTATACAGGCAATCACACAAATGAGTTCATGTGTAATTCATACAACCTAAATCAGCTTGATGATATACAAGTGTCAGCTTCTTATTTTTGATGCTGTACTAGAGAGGCATGGGAGGGTGAACAAGGCCTAGGAGATAGCTCCTGTGCAAGCATAAGGACAACAGCCCAGATCCCAAGAACCCAAGTAAAACCTAAGCAGGCACACAGAAAGCAAAGACAGGAGAGCCAGAGGGCAGGCTGCCTACCTCTGCTATCCACATCGGGAGTTCTGGGTTCTGCAATAGATCCTGCCTCAAGAAATAACTGTAGAGCAATCAAACAAAACATTTGACATCAACTTTAGACCTGCACACATACAAGCACATGCACTCGTGCATGCACACACATGTACATACATACATATATACATACATATATAAAATTTTATACTCATGAAGTATGCACAAGACTTCACTGTGCATCTCTGAAATATCCGGCAACTCTATAATTTGTTGATTTGTTGTTAATGTTGTTGTTGGTGGTGGTTTTCATCTGTTTGTGTTTGTCTTTTAGCTGTGGAACCAAGTAGGCTTGGTTCACCACTCTCCGGCTCAGGTCGTACAGGTGTGCACCGTGATGCAAGCTGGGTGAGTTTTGCTTTCTCTTCCTTTTTTTAAGTCAATAGTCCAATAAATTGTACACTGGTTATTTAAGAGATACTCGTGGAACAGCTCATGAGTGCTAGGTTCCATAAGAAGCAACAGTGATGTAACCATGATGAGACAAAATGACCTCAAAGAGTTTGTGATTCCTGTGGGGTCTGACACTGACAAGAGCCCCTTCCCATCTCTTAGGAACTGGGGAAGGCAGCATCCACATGATCCAGCAGTTCATCGCCTATAACCGCAGCTGCCTTCCTCATACCCCCTTGGATATACTAGGGATACAAAAGCAAGGAGCTATGCCCCCAGGGACAAACAGATAAAGCCCACCAGTTCACCTTCCATCCCTACTGGTCCTATAACATGGTAACCTGTCAGCCCAGCCTAAGTCTCTCACCACTACTTTTGTCATCCAAGGAAAACCAACCCTAGACATCTATAGATCCAGAGGAGGGACATGAGACTGGCAGATCAGGGTGTTGGTTTCCAGGCTTTAGGACAACGGGATCTTTAAAAGATTCCATAGGCATTAAATACAGTGTTTTGCTTAAAAATCGAGGAAGCTGAAATTGGTTTACATCTGAATGGACACAGAGCACATCCTGGTGGTGGCACTGTCTAATAGGATGGTCAATTTTTTTTATCTAGACATAGGAAACATTTCTTAAAATGCTTAAATAAAAAAAGAATAAAGGAGACTGGGCATGGAGGCTCATGGCTGTAATACCAGCTTTGAGGGGCTGAGGCAGTAGGATAGCAAATTTGAGGCCAGTCTGGACTACATTGCAAGACTCTGCCTTAAAACAAGATCATGCACACATAACAAAAAAAAATGAAGATGCATTTTACATGCTATAACATGGGTGAAATTTTAAACTTTTACATTAAATAAAAGCAACCAGATATGAAAATTTATGTTGTATAATCACATTTATGCAAAATGTCCAGACTAGGCATGCCTCATAAGGCATACTCACAAGGGTATATTTTATGGCATCTGAAGTCCATCTCATTTTAAAAAGTAGGATTGTATTTCACTCATAAAATTTCAAATCTAAGTTTTCTTTTGTCATCTAACGTCTTTTCTTTTTTTAAGTCCTTAATCAAACACAGGCTTTCTGCATACTAGAGAGCACTTGGCTCAGCCACGAGACACAATCTTACTAATGTGCAAGAGCACCTCCACACAACCCTAAAACTCACCTAACACAGTGTGAAAATATCTATTATAAAACCTACTCCTCCCATGTTTACAGATGAGAAAGGTCAGAGCAGAATATGAAATGGCTGAACCCGTGGTCAGAGGAAAAGCAGAAACTCAGGCATCCTCACTTCCAGGCCAATGAATGTCTCTCTGCCTAGCTACTTCATTTCATTAAAGACCAAAATTAACCTGTCATCCACTGAAATAAGCAAAAAGGAATGTCACAAAAAGAGAGAGGGAAGGGAATGGAAGGGAGAGGAGGAAGAGAGAGTAAGGGAAGAAAGTTGGCCCACTTGTCATGTCCACCGCCTCCTTTACCAGGGATTTGAATGATCGCCTTAACTCAAGACACCGCATCCTGTTGGACTTCAGAAGAAAGAGTATCAGTTTATAAATCTCCTTCTCATACCTGAAGACCTAGCAATCAAGGTGAGATGCTGTGAGTGTACAGCAGTTTTAGAGCCACTAAAGATGCAGAAGTGGGAAGCAGGGTTAAGAGAAGAAAGAATACAATTACAGATAGGAAAGGGCACAGGAGCACAGAGACAGAGAGGACCACTGGAGCCTTCACAGCCATCCTCTCCAAGGAATGAGATTGTTGAGGATGGCTGTGCAGGTTTTCTCTTTACTTTGCTGGATTTTTCGGAAAATCCAGAAAGAATACATGCTTTTACCTACTCGCCAGCAGGTACTAAGCTTGGCATTTTCAATGTACCATCTCTAATTTCTAATAGGAAGACAATGTCACAAGCAAGGAGAATGCTGCCAGGGAGATGGCTCAGTGGGTGAAAGTCTCCTGAGTTCCATCCCTGGGACCCACCTAGGAAAGAGATAACCAACCTCGTACACACAGGTTCTTCTCTGACCTTCCTACACTTGACATGGCATGCAGGTACCCATGTACCTACACACAAGTACAACATTAATAAATAAAAACACTTCTAAATTTTAAAAAAGTAAATAAATGAATTGCCAAGAGTGGTACATACATACAACCCTAGCACTCAAGAGGCTGAAGCAAGAGAATTGCCACAGTGCAAAGCCAACCTGAACTACTACTTAGTGAAACAATTTCTCTCTCTCTCTCTCTCTCTCTCTCTCTCTCTCTCTCTCTCTCTCTCTCACACACACACACACACACACACACACACAGAGAGAGAGAGAGCCACACAAACACACAGACACACACACACACACACACACACAGAGAGAGAGAGAGAGAGAGAGAGAGAGAGAGAGAGAGAGAGAGAGAGACAAGGAAATGAGGTTCCAGGAAAGTAAAGGCCTTGTCCACTTGTGGTTTTCTCCCTCCCTGTTTCCCTCTCTTCTTTTCTTTTCCTCTTTCCCCAGCCCACATCTGAAAGCATGTACTCAGAGCCTAAGATATGTTTTAGCTTTACATAACAATTTAAAATGTAGGCCCTGGGAGTAGATTGTGAGCCAGACCTGGATTCAGAGAGAGAGCCCTAAAGATGATGCCACTCCTAAAAAGAGGATGAACTTGAGCCAAGCTGACAGGGAAGGAGGAGATATAGTTCAAGCACAAGGAATGGCTGTGGAAAACACACAACTAGCCTGATAGCTACCAATCCAAGCTGTACATGCATGTGCCTGTGCCTGTGCCTGTGCCTCTGTGTGTGTGTGCACGCGTGCGTGGACTTGCATGCACACGCATGCATGTGCACATGCTACCGTACCTTAGATATGTCATGATTTGGGTATTAAAACTGGCCCAAAGTTCTATATGCTAAAAGCCTAGGGAGGTGGTAAAGCCATTGGAAGAAGGTCTTAGTAGGAGAGAGTTGGAAACTGAAGCATGCCCTTGAAGGAAATCCTCCCCCTCTCTGCCATGTGCACATGCGCTCCCTAAGGTTAATAGGCTTAACCTACAATATGGTCCCATCATGATATACTGTGTCAACAAAGCCCCAAAACAATAAGGCCAAAGACCAAGGACTGTAATCTCTACAACTGTGAGCCAAAATAATCTCTCCTCTCATATGGTGATTGCTCTCAACTGTCTTGTCACAGTGACCAAAAGTTAAAAGAAGGTGATATGCACACATATATGTGCATATACATAACTGTATACTTTAGTATCTTGATATTAATATTGGTATTAACAATGTTGATTGTTAACATTTTAGTAATTATTAATGCTTAGTTAATGTTTAAATATTTATATTTTAATTTTAAAGTCTAGATTCCCAAGCAAAAAATCCTGACACTAGATTCTCAACAGTGTACATTTCACAGAGTCAGGGGTGTGGTTTGTTGTAAGAAAGCATGTCTCTGTGTAGCCCTGGCTTTCCTGGAACCTGCCATGTAGACCAGGCTGGCCTCTAACTCAGATCCACCTGTTTCTGCTTCCTGAGTGCCACTACTTTTGTGACATTAAGGCAAGTCCCTTTCTTAGGCCCTCTCCTTCTAAAGCCAGTTCCCAGATTTTCCCACTTATCTTGCAGCAGCAGGAGTCACAGCCGGGTTCAATTTCTGCAAACTACCAACACCCCCTCAACTTGGAAAAGGCTTCTAAATTTAAACAGTGCAGCCCCATACTAAAAATGTCCCAGAGAGGAACAGCTGTACCTTGAATCAGGCTCTCTTTAGATTTCACAAGCACAAAGTCTCTCTCTCTCTCTCTCTCTCTCTCTCTCTCTCTCTCTCTCTCTCTCATAGTGTGTGTGTGTGTGTGTGTGTGTGTGTGTGTGTGTGTGTGTGTGTGTGTTCAACTGATTCTAAGTCAATAATTTTTAAAAAGCCTCTAAGGTGCAGTTTGAGATTAAAGTGTCTGTTTTTAAATGCCTGGGAAGAAAATGAGGACAAGATGGAACCGCAAAAAGAAGGAAGGTGCTGACTCACGAGGATGCTTTAGGGATTTGGGAACATCCTCCTGTACCCCACTCTCTGATCAGCACATTTAAAAGTATAAAGAGTAAGAATCAGAAGGCCTGACACTGGGCTCCGAGACATCTGCAGTCCCCAGTTCCATCCACCACTTCCTAGTGATCTCATTCACAGAGGAGGCTGACCTTGATAGCTGGGTGGTCCTCAAATGAGGCTGACCTTGATCAGTGGTCCTCAAGCTTTCTTCGTCCCTGGCACTTTTCTAAAATGATTGATGTCTTCAGGAATGCTGGCCCAGTTTCATAATCACAGCACTCGGGAGGCAGCAGAGGCACAGAACGGCCACAAGATCACCTGGTGAACATATCTGAGCTCTAGGCCAGCCAGGGCTACAGAGTGAAACCTACCTCAGTATTGAGGGGGTTAAAAAGACATTTAATATCAAAGGGTTCATTTTTAGAATTTTTATCAGGTATGTAACTTATATACTGAAAAGTGAACATAACACGCTCAGCTCAATGCACGTCCACAAACTGATTGCACTTAAACACTGTGGCACCCGAGGCCCCCTTCTGTGGCTCACCTTCCGTACTAGAAGTGGAGTGGGAATGCACATCAAAAGAGACTGACAGGAAGTACCAGTTTGTTTCTTGATCCAATTTTAATAGAAAACATGAAAAGCCTTTCCGCGGTCTCCATGACCGCATATCATCGATCACGTGACCTTTCAACTCTAAGTCGTGTGAGCAGGCTGAGTTACTCTCCTGGTGATTCAAGAGCCACTGGGACGGGCGTGTATTTGTGATGAAAGGAGAGTTAGGTGCACAAATGCTCAAAGAATGAACCAAGTAAATGACCAGACGTGATAGGAAGCTCCAGGGTCCAGTTAACACAACACATAGCCCTGAAACTAGGCAACCCAAGAAACGCATGGTGGGTGCTGGCAAAGGTGTGGATCCAGTCTATACAACAACTTCTAACTTGATCACAAATGAGCCCTAATGCTGTAAACAATGTCAATGTGCCTCAATTTTATATATTTTATATATATTTTAAATTTATATATCTACATATATATGTAGATATACACATGTGTGTATATATACACATACACGTATATACATATATGTGTGTATATGTATTAAGTATATATAATACATATTATATATAATATATATAAACTTAAGTGCAGAATAAAACATCTGCCAGCTCAGGATTTGTTGGTGGTTTGGTCTGGGGGTTGTGTGTGTATTTGGGGGGTGGGGTAGTGTTTTGATTCAGTGTCTCTGTTTCCCAGGCCAGCTTTGAACTTCTGGCCTCAAAAGACTCTCCCAGCTCAGCCTCCACAGTGTGTTGCATCATTCTTGGCCTCTCCCAGAATTACATACACCCAGTGGCACTTCCCTTCAAAAGGCAAAGAGGAGATGAGAATGGCAGCTCTCAGCTGTCATCCTAACAACTGGAAGACAGAGGCAGGTGAACTGATACCACTTCAAGGCCAGCTTGGACTATACAACAAGTCCCAGGCCAGGTTTTAGGGCAATACCAGAGGGAAATGCCAAGGCAAGCAGAGTAAGGTGTCTCATGCCTGCAACCCCAACTTGGGAGGCTGAGACTCGATGACTGCTATGAGTTTAAGGCAAGCCTGGGCTACACAATGGTTCCAGCCTAGCCTGGGCTACAAAAATGAGACCGTATCTCAAAGAAGTAAAGTGAGTAAAGGTAGCTCAGGGCTAAAAGAGCATCCTGCCCTTCCAAAGGACCAAGTGCAGTTCCCAGTACCCATGTCAGCTCACAGCCCTCTAACTCCAGCTTCAGATCTAATGGGCTCTTTAAGGAAACTAGAAGCAATAGCAAGGAAATAACTAGACAGAACCCCTTCAATTGCCTGATGATGAAGTACACTTCTATATGACCCTCTAGATTAAAAACATGTAATGGAAGTCATAAAATAGTTTATAAAAAATTAATTATGACACAATTCTTGCAGGATTTACAACAGCCATGATCAAAAGAAAAACTACAGCTGCAAATGAAAGTGTGTTCTCTCCTTCTACCATGTAGGTCCCAAGAATCAAATCAGGCTGTCAGGCTTGGCAGCAAGCGCCTTTACATTGAGCTGTGGTGCTGGCCCTCTATTCATCATTTTAAGAGACATCCTAGCTAATGCTTACGTAAGAGAAAGTTTAAAATGTGTAAGAATTGGAAACAAGGAGAAAAAACTGTCTCAATTATGTAAAACTGTCAACATAGGAAATCCTTCCAAATCTAAAAACTATTCAAATTAATAAGTACAAATTTAGCAAGATCATCAAAACAAAACCAAGATCTAAAAATGCATCATACCTATGTATCCTAGGAACAATCAAAAAACAAAAATTCCAAGTGCCATCTTCAGTAGCACAGAGAATCAATAACCAACCTAATGGCATCACTTTCCAGCTGATTTACATCCCAGATGTCCCAGTGTCTCTACTAGACATGATGGCATTTGCTCATTACCTCAGCACTCAGGAGACCAAAGTAAGAGAATCACATCTAAGACCAACCAGGAGTGAACCAAGTTCAAGACCAGTGTGAGCTGCACACATCAAAAGTCGGGGCTGGAGAGATGGCTCAGAGGTTGAGAGCGCTGACTGCTCATCCAGAGGTCCTGAGTTCAATTCCCAGCAACCACATAGTGGCTCACAACCATCTGGAATGGGATCTGATGCCCTCTTCTGGTGTATCTGAAGACAGCTACAGTGTATTCACATAATACATAAAATAAGTAAATAAATCTTTTTTTTTTTTTTAAAAAAGATCTTGTCTCAAAGGTGAAAGAAAAAGAAAAACAGGGTATGTTCTGCTCAGTTCAATTTCAATTACAAACAGTTATATACTGTCTCCATCTTTTTAAAAAAGGCATCAAAATTACAGGATTGTAATTCCAAAGTTTTAACATTGACTGAAACCCCTATGAAGCAGGAAGGTAAAGAATGAGAAGTATGGGTTGGTGAGATGGCTTCGTGGTTAAGACTGTTCTTCCAGAGGTCCTGAGTTCAATTCCCAGTGACATATAGGTGGCTCACAACCATCTATAATATGATGTGATGTCTCCTTCTGGCATGCAGGAATACATGCAGATAGAGCACTCGTGTACATACAATAAATGAATAAATCTTTAAAAGAACCAGAAGTGCAGATAGCAGTGTTTGCTTAGCATGTGCAAGGCCTTTGGTTTGCTCACCAGCACTGCACAAAAAGAAACCAAAATATTCAGGGGGACTGGGAAATACTTAGACTCGGTGGGTAAGAATACTTGTTCTCCAAGCGTGAGGACCTGAGTTCAAATCCCTACATCCATGTGAAAAGCTGGACATAGTTGTGCCTTTAACTTCAGCACTGGTAGGAGGATGTGGGGGCTGAAGACAGGAAGATCTTGAGAGCTCACTAGCCAGCCAGCTTAGCAAAAATGGTGAGCTTTTGGTTCAGTGAGAAACCCTAACTCAGAGCAGTAAGGAATCCTGACAACTTCTTCTGGCCTCCACATACCCACACATGCACATACATAATGTGAAAATTAAATAAGACATTAATAATAAAGCATATGCATTGCAATGTGTGAGCATTTAGACAGAACTATGTTATAATGTAGCTAACCAAGTAATTGCATCAAGTAGAAATTAAATATGACATTAATAATAAAATACAGGTATTGTAATGTATAAACACTCAGGCAAAACCATGTTATATTATAACTGGGTATTTGCACCTGTGTGTAGACTGAATAAGAAGAATAAATTATGTTGCAACTTCTTCCCACTATCGTGCAAAATGCCAATATTGCTTTAGATAGTATTTTGATAATGTTTATTTTGGAACAAAATTAAGTGATATAAACGGTCTTAGATTTGAGAGCACTTTTAATCCTGGGAATTTCTTGGCGGGGAGCAGTATTTTCAAGACAGGGTTTCTCCGTGTAGTTTGGGCTGTCCTAGAACTCACTTTGTAGACCAAGCTGACCTAAAACTTACAGCTCTGCCTGCCTGTGCCTCTTGAGTGCTAGGATAAAAGGTATACACCATCACATCCAGTTAATCCTGGACCTTTAACTATGTATATAAGAACAACATCCATTCTAGGCTGGGAAAACTATAAAAGATCTCTCCTCTTCAACAAAAACATTTGAAGGTTACAGATCACACAAGCTAACTCAGACAGCTTAGCTTCTTTCTGCCGGTGAACGCTACCAAACAGGAAGCTTACTTGCAGACTTTCAGTGCAGATCCAGTTTCCATTGGTAACCACTGGCATGCGCAAGCCCTAGACCCCTGAGAAATCACATATTTTCAGATCTTTCCTGCAAAATTATCATCTTACCAGCCAGACCAGACAAAAGCAACCATGACAAAAAAAAAAAAAAAAAAAAAACTTGAAATATGTGTTTTCTCCAAAGATATCAAAGGAGTCACGTTGGTTAAGGGAAACAAAAGCTAACATTTTTTAAATGTTTTTTTAATTGACGAGTAGAAACCATATTTAATATGTGAGGCCTAAAAGCCTCCGTCTGACCTTGTTCGACTCCTAATCTGATTTTACAATGTCTTCTTGCAAAAGCATCCGGGTCCCTATAGCACAGACCATGCTCAAATCCTGCTCTCACACAAATGTCATCCACATCTTCAGTTACTCAAAGAATGTCATGTTTGTTAATATTAAATAAAATCTCTCAAAATACAGAAACATTGGAGGAGAAATATTTTCTCTGCCTTTTATATGCAAAAAAAAAAATTCCACTTTTTTTTTTCCAAATTTTCCTCTCCTGTTCTTTCATATCTCTGCCTCTGTGACCTTTTTGGTAATTCACGGACTTTACCGTGTCTATTTTTCAAACAAACTATAAAATTAATCAAAAGCCATTATTTTATTTTTCTGGGGTTCATATTTCCCTTTTTTATACAAGGTAAATTAATTCTAATATTGATGTAGGCAATTTTAATCTTCTTTATATTTTTGTTATTATTTATTTATGTAAACCTGTAGAGATGTATTGTGACTGAAAAGGTCAGGGCGGCATCAGACTCCCTAGAGCTAGAGTTACAGACAGTTTGACCTATCTGATGTGGGTGCTAAGAACCAAACTCAGGTCCTCTACAAGAACAATACATGCATTTAATTGCTAAGCCATCTCTCCAGCCCCTATACAATTTTATTTTAAAGCGAATTTTACAGTGTAGCTTGTCTGCAAATCCCAACCTACCAGAGAAGTGGTTTCTGGGGTGAACAGCCTGGGTTTGAATACAATTCTACTCCTCTCTGTCTATATGCTACACAGAAAGTGTTCCCTTGTACTACTGGAACAATACGTAAAGAACCTAGCAGACAACTTGTCACAAAGTCATTGATCATTAAATAGGCTCTAGGACGTTTATTACTAAAACGTGTAGCCATGCTTGTCAGTATTTAGTTAACTCATTCAAGTCTTTTAATTATCTTATACGCATGCCTTTTCCTGGCTTGCAAAGCATTTTGAGATAAAGTTATAAAAAAAAGTGTAAAGTTATAAAATGCCTTCTATAGCTAATAACCTCACTGGGCTGTCTGAGATGTACTGAGAACAGGTTAAAGAAAGGAAGGCAGTTATTAAACCACAATCCACCATTTCCTGAACACCAGTCATGAGACAGTAGCCCATTCAAGTTCAAGTTCTCCTTGCCAGCATACTAAACAAGCACCACCTCCATCACCTCTGCAGTTTTACCTGGTTCCTCTGTTAGTCGTTACAAGAATTGACTTCCAAACAATCCCTCCATTTTGGTACTTTTACAGCAGTCATTTTCAACTTTTTTGGTACATTTATTCAGGTCAACAATGGGTACTTTGCTTCCCCAAAATAGCTCTCATGGTCTGGTGGACATGTTCATACCCTCTCTCAGCTGTTCTGTGTATGCATTCCTGTGTCTGTGTGCACTTACATGCACCTCATACACTCGCTCACACACACTCTAATCCACTCCTCAACACAGACCTATCTCCCAGCACGGAAAGAAATTATTCTGAAAGCCTCTTGGGAGGACCCTAGATATATATTAACTCGTGACCTGTTTGGGTTCTCAGACATCTTTGTAAATCAGAGGGCAAATGCTGACTTCATCTTTCTTTCAAAAGAGACGGCGCGCATGCACATATATGGTTGCATTTCACATACTCTTTGAAAATAAAATTAGTCTGTTATGGCTTGTTTCATCATTCTTCAGTGTGTTTTGGTTAGGACTCAAAGAACATAGACCTGATAACAGAATACAGCCCACATGTCTACACACACAAACAGCTTTAGAAAGTAAGTTACCCATGTATATATATTCAGTAGTGTCTAAGATGAATTTATTCTACTGTGCCAGTCTGAAATGCTGCTCCCGATACACCCAAATCCCTCACGGTCTGAAAAAGCTTTAATGGCATCTAACCTCAGGAGATAAACTGAGACCCAAGAAAATCAAGAGTCTTGTCCTGGTCTCTAACAAGAGAAGGCTAAACAAGTCAGAACCTGCCTGTTTGGATTGCCAGCCCACGGCACTTTCCAACACAAAGCAATACAAAAATTCCAAATACCAGCTCCCATCAAAAAGGTCAGGAGACCTGAAGCTTAAAACACGCTGATGGGGAGTATTTCTGTTCTAAACATTAGCAAACACTGAACCCGGGCTGAGCCTGTGATTCAGACAGCTTTAATTGTTTCTAAGTCATGTCCATGGCCTAGCATGACTTGACAAATAGGCATTTTTTTTTTCTCTCTTCTGCATTAACCCTTTCTCTAGCCACTGCAAATAGCAAGGAAACACACTCTTTGGAAACTGATTTTAAATAGTTTGACCACATAGGAGTTATTTGTCCATGAGTGGCGGCTGGCTAGGAAACAGAAGTGAACTGTCCTCTCTGCTTTCACCCCAGCCTCACACAGCTGGCTCTTCCTCCCTGGAACTGCTTAATTAAAATTTAAACACCAAAACCACATGGCTCATTGCGTGAATGTGAAGGGTCCAACGCCTCAAAGCCACTATTGCCAACAACCCCAGGCCCCACCCAGTCACTTTTAAAGCAGCGATCAGAGAAACCCGGGATCCATTAAGAAACTGTGTTGCTTCTGGAAGATTGGAAAGCCAGCCTCGCCCCTGGCATCCATCGCACTGATCGCTCTTTGCTTGGGTGTTTTCGGGTTTTGTGAGTGTGCATATACCGCTGTCCATCACCGGGTAGAAATCTTTTAACAACCAGAGGTCAGACTCCTGTGGGGAAGGCCACACCTGCTACGGGGCATGCAGGCAGGCAGGGGCTGGGACTAGTGGTCACCTGGCACCGCGGGCCTGCACCTGCGCACCTGCCCATCTGCCCAGCCAAGGGAAAACCACAAGGCCCCAGGCAGCTTCGGCGGCGCGAGCACACTAAGCAGCTACTGAGAAACACAGCTGATGAACCCCAACCTGAGCTCCAGGCTGCGGAGATGGCGGCCCCTCTGCAAGCACCAGGATCTAGAGAACCAAGGATGCAGAAAGAAGTGCGACCCTGAACCACGTGTATACTGGAGCGAGCTGGGGGCTGTCGCCCCTCCCCCCGCTGCGGCAGAAATTTCCCAGAGCCTCAGCGGTGAACCCCGAAATCCTCCGGAGTCCTTGGTTTGGGGGCTTTTACATCAATCTGTTTCTGCCCTTGCCCTCCCCTCCAACGGAATTTATGCTGGTGTTTTTTTTTTCCTTTTGGGGGGGGGGGGGCGGGGAATAGGGAGAGTTTGCACAGAACATCCCTGTGCAAGGTAAACAGTTCTGAAGGTCAGCGACTACGACTCCCTGCTGAGCCCTCCCAAAAAAAGATGAACGTTCATCTGGAGATTCTCAGTCGATGCCTCTCTATAAAATCCGAACTGTTTTAAGTATCACGATCTCCAGTAATCCAATAATTGGCTGGAAAACTACATTTTAATGATTAACAATTGTAAACACCCCCAAAATAAGAGTATCAAAATTCTGGAAGCGATTGTAAAAGAAAACTGTGAGATATGTGTACTTGGCCAAGATTTTTAAAAAAGGATAAAAAATATATGTTTAGTAATGCAAAAAATGGAAAACTGAATGACATGGTATTTAGAAAACAGTCATTTAAAGAGGACATATATTACATAACTAAAAATTACGAATATACATCATCAATCAAAACAGCCATCAGCACAAACTAAACACATTCACGTTGTGACATCTCCCCCAAGCGTCTACCAGCCGCCCCTCTGCCGTCAGCCCCTTTACCTTTATTTTCAGAATCTTTCATTCTGTTTCCTCCCGCTGCTGCACGAGAGCAGGCAAGTCCGACTGACTCGGCAACCCCTGACTTTGGATTTGTCATTCACAGACAGTCAGCGATCCCGGGGGCGAAGTCCCTCAACGCAGGAGCAGCCAGGCTATTATAATGGCATACAAGTCAGCGTGCAGGGTTATAATTTTGCTTATGCTGAAGCGGAAGGGATGAGGATGAAGGCAGACGTAAACACGACTTCCAAAACATGGCATGGAACCGGATCTGGAGCCTAGGTTTGCCCTTCTTCCTTCCTTGGAGTGAAGATCCAACTGCTTAGTTTCTTCTTGCTTCCAGAGAAACTTGGTTCACATTGCAGGTGGAAGGTCTGCGCTGTGGTCTGGACTTATTTTCAAGCCGCTTTGGAGGGGATGAAGAACCCTGAGCTTCCTCTTTGTACCCTTCGCTGGGTCATTTACTCAACAAACACTTGTGGGTGGGTCAGGCACAGCTCTTAGTCCTACAGATGCAGCAGTGTACAGGAACGACCCCCAGCTCTGCTCTCAGGGATGGCACCACACAGAGGCAGTGGGTGCCCTAGAGTAGGCCATATCTGCTGCGAGGA
The DNA here is from genome assembly GCF_011762505.2 of Arvicanthis niloticus. Classification (NCBI taxonomy): domain Eukaryota; kingdom Metazoa; phylum Chordata; class Mammalia; order Rodentia; family Muridae; genus Arvicanthis; species Arvicanthis niloticus. Next base: position 49,880,335 of record NC_047662.1, read on the forward strand.
CAGAGGTTCCCAAAGCTGCTTCACCAAGATATAAGCTGATCAGCAAGGGAGCTTTGCAAACCAGCCTGTCAGTGACTCAGCCAGGACCAGGTATGAGGAAGCCAGGCCAGTAGACCCCTCTAGTGAAAGGAGAGGAAGTTTCCAGCAAGTAGTCATACTTTACACACAGAATTTTGTATGATTCTATAACATGGGTACATCCCTCCCTTCATTCATTCATTCATTCATTCAACAAACAGCAATTTTTGGCAGCACTGTTCTACCCGCTAGGGTTCCAGAGGATAAGACAAGTTCCTGCCCTCATAGCAATTTTTACCTTCAGGTGAGAGAATTCAGAGAAGCAACATGAAACCGTAAGTGGCAGCAAATGCTGCAAGGAATAATGGCACATGACAATGAGATAACTAACAAGTGCCATTTTTAGACCGGGTGGCCAAATGAGATGACATCTAACTTATGGAAAATGGGTCGGCATTATCATAGTCTTCTAAACATCTTTACTCAACACTGGGGCTGGATTGTGGCTAGCATATTCAAAGCCTGAGATTTGGCCCTAGCATTGCCTTATAGCTCCTTATGTGTCCCCCCAAGCCCCCCAAAAGAAAAAGGACTCTAAAACTGCTTTTTCCGGTCTAATGGGATGGCTCACTAGGTAAAGCTGCTTGCCACCAAGCCTGACTGGTCACCTGAACTCAATCTTTGGCACCTACATAGCAGAGAGAACCACTCCAAAAAAAAAAAAAAAAAAAGTCCTCCGCCCTCCATACATGCACCACAACACACACACACACACACAAATCAATAACTGTCAATAAATAAACCTTAAGAAATAAAAGAAACAGGGGCTAGAAAGATGGCTCAATAGTTAAGAGTACCACTAGCTGTTCTTCCAGAGGCCTCAGGTTGGATTCTCGGCAACCACTCCACAGCTTACAACTGTCTATAACTCCAGTCCCAGGGGATCCAGCGCCCTCTTTTGGCTTCCCTGGGCACCAGACATGCACATGATTTGAATATATATATTCAAGCACAACACCCATATACATCAAAATAATTTTTGAAAACTAAAAATAATTTTTATTTCTAAACCCTCACAACCTTCTCTACTAGATTTTCCTGAACTTGTAGCTGATTGGTTGGTGTGTCTGTTTCCATTACAGATTGGAAAAACTGATCTTCAGAGAGATTAACTCTACTGAAGTACAGAACCCATGTTTCCAGAAAGCCAACAGAAAGAACTCGTCTGTGGCTCTCATCCCAAGAACTTGCTGTTTAAATACTGTATCGACACAGGAGATGTTCTGGTGGGCAAGAGTGCTAAAGACCCCTCCGCCATTACGAACTGAGTGGTGTGGGACAAATGACTTCTCCAAAATCATTTCCTCACCTATAAACGGGAGCCCGTCACCTGCCCTGAGTGCGTACCGGGATGCAACTCTTTTAGTTGCAGAACTTGGTAAACCAAGCACGATGTGAGGTGTCATTGCTAGTTGCTTAGGCACATTTAAGTTGACTAATTTTAAGTGTTCACCTGCTCATTGCTTCAGCCATGTGTCAAGTATGGCCATGAAGGGGAAGCTGTCTTGGTTACTAGACACCCCTGAGTTGATTTTTAGCTGTTCAAATCAGAAGACTCCCTGAAAAATTGGAAATGTTTAAGCATTTTGTTTTGGTTCCCATTACTCCTTGGCAATGCATAATGCCTTTCTGCTTGTGAGAAGCCTGGGGGCCAGTGAGGGGAGATTTAATGAGAAAGTTAGATCTTGAATGTCTTCTAGATGCCCCAGAGATTAAGGCTTGGTTCCAAAGTAGGGCTATGTGAGGGATGGTAAATCTTTTAAGAGGTAGGGTACCGTGGGGGTCTTTAGGCCACTGGGAATATGGTCTCAAAGGGGACTGTGGAACTGCATCCCCTTCCCCTTTCATTCTCCTGGCCACAAGATTAACTGGTTTTGCTTTGCTGCATGATCCCCCAATAATATGCTGCTTCACCACTGACCCAAAGCAATGGGTCAAAAGGACTAAAGTGAAAAATAAACTGTTTCCCAGGCTGGCGAAACGAAAGTCTCAGAAGGCAAAGACACTTGCTGCCAAACCATAGAACTGGAGTTCAGTCTCAGAACCCACCTGATGGAAGGAGAGAACCAACTCCCAAAAGTCGTCCTCTGATCTTCAACTACACACAGGCATCCATTTATAATAAATGTCAAAATACGTTTAAGAAATCTTTCCCCTCTGTAAGACATCTCAAACACTTTGTTATAGTTCGTGGTGAAAAGTTGGATATCATAAATGGGCTCATTACAACTCCTTACTATCCGTGTTATGAACCTCAGACCCATATATCATATTTTAAAAAACTGGGTATCTCTTCCTCCAAGGACTAAGTCCAACTGTGCCCAGAAGGAGCACTTCAGGGGACTGAGACGCTGCAGACCCCATGCCCCCTCCCCTTTATTCAATAATATTCCGCAGTGTTGAACAATGTGTTCTGTCTTCAGGAGCTTGTAGCCTCCAGTTGAGGGGTTACTAAATCAGGCAAAGAGATGCCAGGACTGAGTTTGAATAGAGGGGGCAAAGGGGCTCTGGGGCAGAATAGACTGGGTCCAACTATGAACTGTACCATTTACTGGTCCCTAGAGAAAGCTGGGATGCATTCTTGAACCTCTCTAAAGTTTCTGTGCCAACTGTGTAGCTTAAAGATAATAATAGAACCATCTCCTAAGGCTGGGTGAAGCACAGTGGCTTCAAACACAAAGAATATGGCACAATGCCAGGAAGGAAGGTCACACTCAGTGCTATAAGGTTAATATGATTACTTGAGTCAGCCTTCTGAGCCTCAGCTTTCCTCATTAGACTATGGAAAATAGTAATTAGTTTGTAGGGTTATTGTGAGGATTATACCCCAGGAAGGAGATAAAGCCTGTGGTATGAAGGAGTAGTCGCCCACTGGCTGGCTGAACTCACTCATGCTGCATTTGCTTCAGGGAAGGAGTTACCAAGACGTGACATAGTAGGGGTGGGAGGAGGAAGGAGTGCTTCCATTCATATGTCAAAGGAAGAAATGTTTTTCAAGTGTGAACATCTCTGCAAATATCTACATGTGACCTAACATGTTTTCTGAAAGGTTGCAAGCATACAAAGAGGTTGAAGGAGTTGTGCAGTGAGCCCCATAGCCATGTACATTTTGTTCTATTTCTTACATGTTTCTAACTCTACTTGCCCTTATTTGTTCCTTTGTCTGTTTTTGTATTTTATTTATCATGTGCAGGAAAGAGAACATGCATGAAAGACAGACACACATACAGAGAGAGAGAGAGAGAGAGAGAGAGAGAGAGAGAGAGAGAGAGAGAGCATTCGCACATGCCATGACGCTTGATCATGTGGAGGTAAGAGGACAACTCTGTGGAGTCTATTCTCAGTGTCCATCTTCCCATGGTTTCAGGGATGGAACTCAGGGGGTCAGGCTTACACAGCAAGTGCCTTCATCTGCTGAGCTATATGACGTGTCCCATTTAATTATAGTTTTGACACAAAGTCTTACTATATTTCTAGGCTAACCTCAAACTTGGAATCCTTCTGTTTGCAGCACCCAAGTGCTGGGACTACAGGGTTGCACTGCCACACACAGATTTTATCTCCTCCTCCCACTTTTTAAAGATAGGGCCCCAGATTCAGTGGTCCTCCCACATCAGACTCCTGAGCACTGGAACTACAGGCCTGGACCACTGTATATGGGTAACATTTCTTTCCCTTTTTTAAAAATTAGGCTGAATAAGATTTGAACGTCTTATTAAATAGAAAGGGGCTTACCATTCTCTTGTGACACAATATTTACCAAAACCTTAGTTCTCTGATCCTCAGGCCATTCCAGCCAGAGTCAGACAAGCTCTCTGAAATCTTGTCCTGCCTCACAGTTAGACTCAAGACCGTGCCTCATTCAGGAACAAGAACAAACACACCCAAGCCTTGGATCTTTCCACCAACTGATATCTCTGACCCCAAGCTTCAAATAGACTCATAACAAAAGCCATTCTAAATAGCCAGTCATGGTGTGACACTCTGTCTCAATAACTGGGTTTAGGGAATGCTTCCGGCAACTCCACTAGCCACTAAGCCCCTCTGCAGTTCTGCACAGTCCCTCTCTTGTTAGAAGCCACTTCTGAGTCACATGCATGCTGAGATGAAGAAAAGAGAGCTGGCTTCTCAGAAGTACCACACTTCGTCTTTCTCCACCCAGCTAAATCTGTTTGGTTTGCTCTGAGCACCCAAATGGCAGTTAAGGAGGCAAAATAGAGAGAAAAGTCACCCTGAGCAGTAGGGACGCGAAGCCAAGTAAACTTGGAGACTAGCCACAGAAGGGGACAGGCAACCTGGCTACGAGGAAGGCAGAATTACCAGGAAGCCAAGCTACCAGTCAAGAGGAAGGGAAGCAGTTAACTTTTATTGTCATTTGTGTAAATTTACTGGAGAACTCATTTGCCAAAGCAGTGGCTTTAATGCAAGCATGCTCACATCAAGCTCCCTGGGTTCAAATCCTAGGGTACCAACTATATGTCACTGTGAAGCATTATTCAACCCTGCTCTGATTTGGCCTTTTTCTTATTCCTAAAATGGAGACTGTAAAACAAGGTAGTGGAGGCCAGGAAGACATCTCAGTGGAAACAAGGGCTAGCACTGTGAGCCTGAGGACAGGCATTTGAATCCCTAAACCAGCAGTTCTCAACATTTGGGTCACAAACCCATTGGTGTTTGAATGACCCTTTCACAGAGGTCACATGTCAGATATCCCAATGCATTATTTACATTATGATTTATCGCAGTAGCAAAATTAAAGTTATGAAGTAGCAATGGAGATAATAGTTTCGGATGAGGTCACCACGACACGAGAACTGTATTAAAGGGTCACAGCATTAGAAAGGTTGAGAATCACAGCTCTAAGCCCACAAGAAAAAAAAAAAAAAAAAAAAAAAAAAAAACAGATGCACTGGAATTCATCAGTAATCCAAGCTCTCCTACAAGGCCAGTGACAAGACGGTCTCCTAGAACCTCTGGAGCAAGCCCGTCTGGAGAAACAAGAGAAACCCTGACTCTACAAAGTGGGCGGAGGAACCAATGCCTGAAAGTGCTCCCCTAACATCTACACACACACACACACACACATTTAAATATAGACGATAGATAGATAGATAGATAGATAGATAGATAGATAGATAGATAGATAGATAGATAGACAGACAGACATATGCTCTGTTTAGCTGGCACACAGTACTACATATATGTTACAATCCCAATGAGAGTGAGAGGCAAGATAATTTGCCAGAAGCTGCACAGACAAGTAGCAGCAGAGCCAGGGTACTTCATGTCATTCACAGTAGCCCTGGAAAGAAAGAGCTACATCCCATAATCCTCCTGTATTGCTGTGAGCTTGGGACCCCAAGAAATACTTGGTAACTAACTCATGCCACAAGTTGGCAAATGAAGAGCTGCAGCTTAGGTGCACACTGGACGAAAGCCCTTGTCCATTCACAGGTCAGTTTCACGAATTTTAGTTTGTATTGGGGTCACTTCGTGGCTTTTTAAAGGACAGACTTCAGGGCTCTGCCTCTAGAGTTTCTGACTTGGTGACTCTAAAGTAGTGTGGAGTATTTGTACATCTAGAAACTGCTGAGACAGATCTGGAGGCTGATGTGAGGAGCCTCCCTCAGTATGTACCTGTGCACAGAACATGTGTCAGGAGAAGGAACTGGGCCTGAGACCATCAGCCAGTGAATTCTGCCTCTCAGGCAAAGTGGTCAGGGACAACTATATTACATTTTATGTTTGTATGTATGTGCATGAATATGCGTGCGTGCGTGCGTGTGTGTGTGTGTGTGTGTGTGTGTGTGTGTGTGATGAATACATGTACATGCAGGTGTGCTCAGGAGCTAGGTCGACAGATAGGATCTGTCACACACAGTTCTTACATGGGTTCTCAGGATCTAAAGTAAGGTCCTCCTGTTTATTCAGTAAACACTTTCCTCGATGAGCCATCTGCTCAGCCTCTAAACTCCTTTTATATTTGCAATCTTGTTTAATGCCAGTAACCATCACCCTCATTTAATGTGTTTAAAAGAGAAAAAGAACACACTGTTAGAAACAAGAAGCCAAGCTAGCGATTAAACTGACATGTGTTCTGCTCTCTTGTCCTGGAAAACAGTATCTGCTGGTACGGACCGAGCTGGTTCCAGCTGTGTCTTCCCAGGAAAGAGCATATCTCAGGCACCAGCAAAGTGAGGTGGTCTCTTGTGAGAGGAAGTCGGGGCTGATTAGCATAATCCCAAGGGCCAGAGAAGTTTTCGGGTTACAGAAATACATCTACCTTCTGGGCGGTCCCTTTTCTATACACTTAACAACTTTGAGGTGTGATTAAAAAAAAAAAAATCTGGGAAGGACGGATGCAATGCAAGGGTTAATTTCCACTTTGCACAGCTTGATCATATTCCCATTCATGGAGAAGCCTTGAATTTGATCCCAGAACTCAAAGAAAACAAAAATACTACATAATTAAATCTAAACTGAGTAACTGGTTAGAACCCAGAATATTTAAAGACTCCCTATAAAGAGAGAAAAAGGAAAAGACAAACCACCAAATAAAAGGGTAGGAAAAGACAGCACCAAGCTTCTCACAGAGGCTCATCTGAGCAGCCAATGTTTGTGAAAAGATACTTAGATCTGCTATTTATCAAAGGAACTCGATTTTCTAAAAGACAAATGACCATGGTGGCCACGGCTGTCACGGCCATGCATGCCTATTGGGATCATGCCTACGTGCAGCATTTGGGATACTGAGTAGAAGGATCAGAAGTTCAAGGCCAGCCTGAGATACACGAGATCCTGTCTCCAAAACCACAACGCAATAAAAGGGCCTGAAGCACCATTTTATACATATCAAGTGGGCAAGCATTAAAACATCTAACACTATCAGAATGGAATATACACTTGTATAAAATTGTCAAGGAATAAACTTAGCTAATTTTAAACAAAAAAAAAAAAAAAATGCCTAGCAGAATACAGAAAGGAATCAAGAATGTTGGTTGCCACTGGCAGAAATAAATTAGCATAAAGCTTCAGAGGTCGAGGTGGTAAGAGCCTTTAAGACCAAACAATAACAAAAGCATATAGCCTTTTATCCCGTGCTTGTCCCTCTCAGTGTTTACATTGTAAGTACAATTATAAATACTCAAAGTACATACATTTTAATATTTTATTTTTATTAAATATATTATGGGGATGGGAGTGGGTGTCCACGGAGGCCAGAAGCTGATCCCCTGAAACTTACAAGCATTCATGACATGGGTGCTGGGAACCAAACTCCAGTTCTCTGGAAAAGCAGCGTGCACTAAAAGATGCCAAGAGTTCCTAGAAACCACTTTCCTCTCCCCTATAGCTCTTGGGGAGGGTTGAGTTGGGAGACAGCAGGATGTTGCTAAAGACCTAGCTGTTCCGACTCAAGTTATAGTCTTTCTCACAACTTACTGAACTTTTCAGCCCCATGACTACCCATATTTGAGGTGTAAGATCTGTACTAACATTCATAAAAATAATAACTAGCCTTTTCTGAGGCTGTGTGCTAGGCAAACATTAATTAGCACAGCTACAAGGCCATGAGAATTAGCATCCCCATTTTTCCGATGATAAATGGCTGAGTTTTAGAAAGATTAAGAGCCCCTGGCCAAGATCACACTGTCTCATTGTGTGCCACTCATTAGCAGCAGACTAAAATTGTAGCCTGACCACCATCAGAGAATGTGGCTCGAGGTGTTCAAGTGATAGTGATGTCATTGTGAAAAAAAAAAAATCAGATCATGCTTTGCAGAACCAGATAAACCAAACTATGGATTTCTTTCATTGGGTGTTTGTTCATCTTACCTCTCCCCTCTATGAGTATGTGGGAATCTGTCTATTCTGTGCTGGGAGACATGGCAGAGTGGGTGATCTATAGATAGTCATGCCTGAGTTAGGCATTTACTTGCTAGGAGGCCTCCAGCAAGTCTTTTAACATCTCTTGAATCTTCTCAAATACAAAGTAAAGGAATTAAGCAACACCTACCTTCTTCCTCTAGGGCCTTTTTTCAAGATCTGACCAAAGCTAGGTGCTGTGATAGCACACACCTTTAATCCCAGCACTCAGGAGGGAGAGGTAGCAGGGTCTCCGTGAGTTCTGATCTAGGGAGTTTCAGGTCAGCCAAAGTTAGATAGTGAAACCATGTCTCAGAAAAAAAAAAAAAAAAGAATAGGTAAAAATTTGAGCAAGATCTTGTTTGAATTAATCTATTATGTATAATTAATAGTCGTGTCATAATAGTCTTATTCCCAAGATGTTTAGGGAATGAGAAGAAAAACGAATAGTAGAGAAGTGTACAGGAATACTGTATAGCCTGAAAAGTTGTGGATGAACCATAAGATGGGAACTGGGAACAGAAGTAGAGGATACTGTGCATTCAGTACAGAATTATATTTGTTTGTTTGTTTTGTTCTGTTTTTCTTGAGACTCACTATATAACCCTTTCTGTCCTAGAATTCACTATGTAGACCAGGCTGCTCTCTAACTCACAAAGATGCCCCTGCCTCTGCCTCCCACGTACTGGGATTAAAGGTAAGGCTAGAGCTAGTTTTAAAATTATAAAAATAACTGGTTTTAACACTATAAAACTATTCATTCCTTCCTATCCAGATATAGATGATGTATAAGGAATTGTCTCTGGAGGAGTACCTTTTGCTATCCCCACTCCCAGCAACCTAAAAAAAAAAAAAGAGCTGATCATCCCTGGCATCCCTAGCCCTACTGGGTATCAGCAGCAGATCTTGGTCAACATACGGAGGAAGTTTTATGTGCATATTAATTAAAGTAGAAACACAAACTTTAGGAGTCAGCAAGGTGGTGATGACAGGCTGAAGGGTCTCTTTACCACCCACAAAAGCTTGTGTCTGCAGCCTTAAATAAATACTTGCAAGATTATTGATCTTTGTCAAATTTTATATTCCCTACTGTGTCAGCATGTTATAGTTATTAATTCTTTCTATTGTTTGTTTAATATTTAATAATTATATTTAAGCAACGAGGTAAGAGGTAGGGATGACTATGTCATCATGGGACTCTGCTGGAATCTGCTTCAGGTCTGGAGCTGTCAGCCATTTTAGAAATCAAGGCATGTCAGCCTCACAGAAGAAGGATCTTTAGATGACAGAAACAGACAAAAAGGAGACACACACACATTCACACCCCACACCCCTACCTCGCCCTTCACCTGGTAGAAAAGGCAAAAAGAGCTGGGGTAGGTGTGATCTGTAACAGCAGACAGACAGACACAAATGCCCTGCACGGGATGAATTCCTAACGAAGAGGTTACAGGTGGCAGGAAAGACTTCCGGAGAAGTGTTTGGATGGCAGTCTGCCAGGCTGAGAAATAAGGGCATGGCCATTGCTGGCTAAGAAACCATGAGCCAGTAGATCGTGTCGTTTCCTACTCAGAAGCCTTCCTTCTCACGGATATAAAATGTCGACTCTTCCTCCCAGGCCTCAATCCTTGCTGTACAACTCTCACTTTCCCCTTGCTGAGCTCCTGGAAGCCTGGCCTGTTCTCCTTGCCGGCAGACCCTGTTCCCAGCTTACTGGAGTAACCCAACAGGTCTGGGGCTCCCCTGTGGCTGTGCCTCAGGTCTTCCTCTACCAGCCCAGTTCCCCAAGGATGGGTGGCATTAGGAGTGTAATGTCGGCCTCGCTCTCTGGAAATGGTCTCATGTGCCTATCTTGTTCCCTTCGGGTCTTGGCAGAGGGAGGGGCTGGATAAAAATGAATGGCAGGAGTCCAGATCATGATGAGCAGCTGATAGAGGCCCCTGTAAGGACAGGATGCCTTGTACCTGGAAAGCAGTTCCTTGCGGCGGCGCTTCGGAGTAACCTGGAAGCTCCGAGCGCCTACAGGTTGGAAAAAGGATTGGGCTGAGTGCAGGCGGGGAGAAGTGGAAGGAAGCCTGGGGGGGGGGGGGGGGATCGTATCAACGCCCCAAAGGTACCGCACTGCAGGGACTGGGCCAGGTGTGGGGTCGAGGAGGGGAGCCAACCTGCGTGAGATTCTGTCGCGTGTCTCCCAGGATTTCCCCCAAGACAGAACCAAGCCGGCAGACGCGGGGGAGGGGAGCGCACGGGGACCAGCCCCTGCCCTGTCTGAGTCTGGGAACCTCGGGCTTGGCTTCTGCCTGGCGTCCCAGTACTCGCTGCCTCCCCACAGTGCCCGCCCGGGTGCCCACCGGGCTCACACTCACCCCGCTCCGCCCGGAGAGCCGATCGCATCCTCCGCAGCCGCCGGCCCACGCGCCACCGCCGCAGCACCGACAGCAGCCTCCGGCTCTTGGTGCCTCCGGCCTCGGTCGCGCCCATCCGTGCGCCCGCCCCTTCCCGCCGCCGCCTGGGCCCAGGGTCGCCGCCGCCGCCGTCGCCGTCGCCGCGTGTCTGCCTGTGCCAGGCCGCCTACGGGTGGACGCGGCCACGGAGGAGGAGCTTGCGGCGGGGCGCTACAGCCAGCGCGTGGCGGCCGGACCTGCGGGACCCCGGGCACGAACAGGTGTGCGCGGGCACGGACACGCGCCCTTTGCTGCAGAGAAATCCGTGCGCGGCCCGCAGTAGCCGGCGTCCCAGGGGAACCCGGGGAGAGCCTCGATCCTAGTTCACATCACAGAGCATAGGATCGAAGCTCCCAGAGGTAAGTCGTTTGCGCAGAGATCTTAGCGCGCTGAAAGGACTGTTTCCAAGACCTCCTCAGCGCTAACTCTGCTTCACTGAATCAACACGTTAGAAATTAAACATACATTTCTTTGTATGCCCGCCAAATTATAAAACTGCCGTTTTTACAGTCATGAATATTAGGTAAGTGTTTCACTAAGCGATCAAAATTAAAGTCACCAGTAGTGGCAGATGGAAGCTGCATGTCTCGCACCGTGGTATGCTCAGGTCTTATTCCCTGTCTTATACCCTAAACAACAACAACAACAACAGGCACAATCTCATTTTGGGTTTCTTTCGTGTTTCCAAAAATGAGAACAACACTCCTGAGAGAGGGTGCTGTATTCTCCAGAGGTGCCAGATGTCATAAAAAGCTGTGTTGGAGATCAGAGGAGGTGGAAGAGCCACAGCTACTAAACAAAATTCTGCCCTTCGATTGCATCCTGGGGTGGAAGCATTTAGTGTTTTTGTCGTTTTTAGTCCTCTAAAGGATAAATAATGGGTCAACCCATTAAATACAGATGATAAACTAGATCATCATGTTTCAGTTATAAGCTTGTTGACCGTTACCTTAAAACGTTCTTATGTTTTGAAAATATACATTGAAGTATTTCATAATAAACGACCATGACACAGTAAGTTTAAAAAACTAAGGTGGGAAAAAAAATCACTCTACAGGATAGGAAACCCAGTGTCAAAATGGTTGCGTGTTCAGAGTGGGAATGTGCTCACTGTAAACGTGTAAGGCCCCAGAGTATTCTCGGTGCTGTAATAAAACAGTGCGGTGTCTGCAAAGGGACAAGGCACATAGATCAATAAAGTGAATAAGGAGAGCAGAAATTACACCCTCCAATATACCCCCAACTTCAGAAGGAGCTCAGTGTGTTTGGCTTGGTAGTGCTACAATCCTAGTATCCTAGTACTGGAGAGGCTGAGGCAGGAGGATGGCAAGTCCAAGACCAGCCTGGGCTGTTTTGTCTCAAAACAGCAAGGGCAACACTAAAAAGAAAAGGATAAATAAATGTATTTTTTTTTTTAAAAAAAAAAATGTATTTCTGGACTCAGCAGGTGACAGCACTCGCCTCACAAGTTTGACAACCTAAATCTGATCCCCAGAACCAACAAAAAGCTGGGTGCTACCATGGCTTCAATCTGTAATCTAACACCCCTACTGTGGGATGAAAGGCAAAAACAAGATCAGCTTGAAGTTCACAGCCCAGCTAGCTTACAGTACAAAGAGACAGAGACAAGAAAAGCCCTGTCTCAGCAAGGCAGAGAGAAAAACAACTCCCCAAATTTGTTTCATGACTTCCATGTATATGCTAGCCCTAGCTGCTGCTGCTTCTTCTTCTTCTTCTTCTTCTTCTTCTTCTTCTTCTTCTTCTTCTTCTTCTTCTTCTTCTTCTTCTTTTTGAGACAAGTTCTATGTTGTTAGGGTTATCCTATGGTTATGTAGACCAGGCTGGCCTCAAACTCACAGAGATCCTCTTGCCTCTGTCTCCTCGGTGCAGGGATTAAAGAGTGCACATCTGAATTTCAGATAGTTCAATCCAGTATATGAAATAAGGTTGAGCCATTAGGCTCATGTTTCCATGGTTACATTTAGCTTATTCATCACCCTCAATTCCTTGAGGAAAGCAGCAGCCATCTAAAGTAGAGGCCTGGTGACTCTGAGAAGTCACAGGGGTAAACCTCCCTGATTGCAAAGAGGCCTTTAGTGGTCTAGATGATTAACCCAGTATAAAAATACAAGACAGCTCTATTTGATTAATCAGCAATGCAAAATATGAGGATATAAATACGAAACGAAAGATAAGTGGGAGAGACTGGGAAGCAGATGGATCTTTCATATATATATATGTGTGTGTGTGTGTGTGTGTGTGTGTGTGTGTGTGTGTGTATTCCCTCCCTCTCCATTAAACTGAAATTTGTTTCATATCAACTTTTAGGTCCATGGCCTCCAAGCTGAAGACACTGGCCCTTTGAACAAATCATCTATTTAACAGAACTATTCAGGAATAACGGTCACATGCAATCTACTAATGCCTTAGACAAAGTTTCCCCTGTTCCTATGACTTCTTAACTCAGGGGAAAGAGTCCTAGGATTAGAATACTTGGTGTCTAATTTTTGCTATCCAAATTATCTGTGATATATGCATATGCCCCTTCCCCTCCTAAATCACAGCTTTAACTGTCACCACTACAGCCATTGTCATTAAAGAAAGCAGTTTAACCAGATGGCCTAGACAGTCCCTTCCTGGGTAACCCACCATACTACCCTACATGTGCTGAATCTTACCAACCAATACTGAAATACTATCCCAGCCCCAATGGGCCTGGCAAGATTCCCCTTGGCTTCCATTGTCTGCATCTCCACAGGGTCTGGTCTCCACGTGGAGGGACCCTATTGCTCACCACTTAAGATTCTATGGGTTAAGCCAGGTGTGTGTGTATCTCTAGCTTCACCCTTGGCAGGCAGAGGGGGAAGGATTACAATTCAAGTTTTGCCTAGATTGCCTAGTGAAGCCTGCAGACAGCAGACGAGGGTTTATTGGTCTGGAAAAGATCAGAGGGACTTTTCTCCCCGTTTTCTTCCAAACATCATGTGACTTCATGACACTCTTCCAGCTCAGAGCTGGAACAAGGGCAGAGGCTTCTGGATCCCACAGTTACAGTGAGCCACAGATAGACAGAAGGAGGTGGGAAAGAAGAAGTACAATAGTCTTCAACAAACCCTGGAAGCCCAAGAGAAGAGGACTCAGCCTGAGCCAGAAAAACAATTCAAGTGCCCTGAGGCACATTCAGAGGCTTAGGACAAGAATCTTTTCATAGCTCAAAACTGGGCACTGAAAATACAAGAAGACCAACTTTAAAAAAAAAAAAAAAAAAAAAAAAAAGGAAGAAAAATGTGGGCTTGTGAGATGGTTTATCAGGGAAAGACGCGTTTGCCGCAAAGCATGATGGCCTGACTTGTAGCCAGTCTTTTGCTACTTTGTAGGTTTTTTCTCCCACCCTTTTTCCACCCCTTTTCTTCCACCCTTTCACCCTGACACTAGATAAGAGAGAAAAAAAGACAGAAGACAAAGGAAAGAGATCCCTGAATAAAGTCAGGGGCTGAGTAAAGAAAGGGATGTCATTAGACTACTTCCTGTTGGTTAGGGTGTCGAGTTCTTTGGAACAAGTTTGACCTACAAAGTCAGGATATTTAATTTGTTGTTGTTGTTGTTTCTTTGCCCACTTAACAAATCACAAGCAACAACAACTCACCTCCCTCAACCGCCTCAGGGCCCTAGCATTTATCTACCCTCTGAAAAGTCCCCAGAATTCCAAAGTCACACAAAGAAACTATCTGCAGCTGGCAAATTTATGTTCCTGCCAGAGCATAGTCAGCAGCCGTGGACAATCTGAAGCCACCCCATATCCCACACCTGGGATTAAAGCAAAAACATATTTTTATGATAGTTTTGTGTTTTTAAAAGAAACCAAAATTCCAAAATTCTCACTACACTGAGTTTTGTCAGAACTCACATAATAGAAAGAACTGACTCCTTCTTGGTCCTCTGGCCTTGCACCACACACACACACACCACACACACATCACATATATACCACACATAACACAAATTAACAAGTAAATGTACTTGAAGAATCCAAATATGAAATCTGCAAACCAAATAAACCCACTTAATTGTACATGTAGCTTACTGGCTAGGGGAAAAATAAGCAAGCAAACAAACAAAAGCACCTCAGTTCCATTGGTGTCGTTGTGTATCAGAACTAAGAAATACTAAGGTGTCAGTTCTTAAAACCAATGAGCTTTAAGGAATGTGTATGTGCATGCATGTATGTATCTATGTACATGTGTAATGGATGTACCTATGAAGGGTTCATGTGTATGAGTTCACGTGTTCATAGTGTGTGTGTGTGTGTGTGTGTGTGTGTGTGTGTGTGTGTGTTTAAAGATAGAGCTATGGGTTAAGGCCTGCATCTGGAACAAATGTCACATCCTTCAAGCTCTATGCTGTAAGCCTTTCTTTCTTCTATTATGTCTAAACATCCCCATGTCTAAACCCGCCCCCTTCCAGAAGACCCTATGAAATGAATTATATCTTAAGTCACCACCAGTGCCTCTGAAGTCACTGGAATCAACAATGTCACTCCACATCTTCTAGACCAATGACCACTATGATAGCAGGTCTACCACCACTGTAGAGAACAAGCTAAATCTAACCTCACCTAAATCTGCTTTTCAAGATGAAGTTCTCCAAGATTACAAGATGAAAGGGTGTGGTGGTTTGAATGAGAATGGCCCCATAAGCTCATATATTTGACTACTTGGTCACCACACACACACACACACACACACACACACACACACACCCTTATCATGGGAAGGATTAGGAGGTGTGACTTTGTTGGAAGAGATGTGTCACTGGGATGGTCTTTGAGGTCTCACCATTCCCAGTTAGCTCTTGCTCTGCCTCCCTGCCTCATAGTTGCCTCAGCATGTAAGCTCTCAGCTAGTGCTCTAGAGTCCTGCCTGCCTGCCTGCTGCCTGCCTGCCTGCCTGCTGCCTGCCTGCCTGCCTGCTGCCTGCCTCCCTGCCTGCCTGCCTACCTGCTGCCTGCCGTTATATCCTTTGCCGTGATGATCAGGGACTCTAACATTCTGGAACCATGAATCTTAGTTAAATGCTTCTTTTACAAGTTGTCTTGGTCATAGTGTATCTTCACAGCAATAAAAAGTAACTAAGACAAAGAGTGACACCTGTGTGAAACTTCCCACTCAAAATAACTTCAATAATGACAGCAGGTGTATGACGAGGGGACCCTGCTCAGGTGATTCAATCACCTCGTGCTGCACAGTAAAGCACCACCACCCAGTAGATGAATGCAGCAAGGGTGCTTTGGTCGCTGAGAATTTTGTGTGCTGAGCAGTGTTCAAAGCAGCTCATGGCTCCATAGTTAAGGCTGTTCAGGACTGTAGACTCAAAGTCCCTGCTCTAGGATAACTTGATCCCACTGCTGACAAGATGGTGCTGGCCATTGCTAGAAGCTCTGCCAAAATCCTTGGTTTTTCTACACATGCATAGACCTCGTCTTCCATGATGGCTGGGTTCCAAAATGGAGGAAGGCAGAGATCTTGGTCTTTCTTCAAGACTTGTCCCTAGAGTGCCCACAAACTATTCCCTGTGTATTGTGTTCTAGAGAGGCGCCACATGCTCCACTTCTTGGTGAGAGGAATATATGCACCTGCAAGGTTGTCTCTAAAGGATTTCTAGCACCACAAGTCCCACTAGTCAGTCACCTCACCCACATTCTCACCAGTGGTCAGATGCAGTATGGTGAGTATTCAATGCCCCACTTAAGTGAAAATGCCCACTAAGCAGGGAACTGTGCACAGGAGAACCATTCCTCCAAGAAACACTGAACACTGAATCAACTTAAAATGTTCAGAAACCTAGAAACCATTTCTGAGTAACCACTGTACTCAGCTAAGCCTAGGGAAAAAACACCAGGCTTGACATCAAAGACATGGAGGGCCCAGAACTTACTTATCTGATCCACTTATATAAACCACTCAATATTGGGCTGGGTGATTGTGGTACACACATTTAATCCCAGCACTCAGGAGGCAGAAGAGGGTAGATCTTCTGAGTTCAAGGCCAGCCTCACACACACACACACACACACACACACACACACACACACAAATAAATCCAACCATAGGGACATAGATGACACAAGACTAGCTGAGCCAATAAGAGCTGAAAGCAGGTAATTTGTATATAGAATATATTAGACCATTCCCTCTACCCCATGGAAGTTTGGAAATTTTCATAATGTAAATTTAAAACAAACAAAAAAAAAAAGTCATCTTAGGGCTGGAGAGTTGACTTAGGTCAAGAGCACTTGTTGCAGGACACCATAAGAAAACCCACAAAATCAACTAACCTGGGTCCATAGGGCTCACAAAGACTGAATCGCCAGCCTGCATGGGACTGACCTTGGCCCTCTGCGTATGTGTTACAATTGTATACAGCTTGATCTTCATGTGGGAACCCTAACAGCAGGAGCAGGAGCTGTCTCTGACTCTGCTGCCTGGCATCCTTTTCTCTTGCTGGGCTGCCTCATTTAGCCTCAATAGGAGAGGATGCTCCTAATTTTACTGCGACTTAATGTGACAGGGCTGATTGATTCATGAGAGGCCTCCCCTTTTCAGAAAAAAAATGGAGGAGTGGTTGAGGGTGGAAAGGGGAGGGGAGGGGGAGAACTGGGAAGAGAGGAAGGAGGGAAAACAAACTGCAATCGGGTTATAAAATTAACTAATTAATTTAAAAAGAGCATCTGTTGCTCTCCCGGAGGACACAGGTTGGATTCACAGCACCCACATGGAAGTTCACTCCCATCCCAAGGAATCCGATGTCTTCTTTTGACCTCCACAGGCACCAAACGCACATGTGGTATGCATACATGTATGCAGGCAAAACTCATGCACATAAAATAGCAAAATAAGTAAATACTTTTTTTAAAAAGTCATACAACAGATTTTTTAACATTATGTAACACAAGGAGATTTTTCATCCTGTTGCTGCTATTGTTATTAGTAGCGCAGATTAGAGACTGAGAAGTGAATTATATCTGAGAAGTGATAAGTAAGAAAAATCCTAGGAAACAGAGCACCAAACTATTAAGCTCACCTGGGTGAAAAAATTAAAGGCATCATGTTAAATTTCTCAATACTGTATGAACTTTATATACTAATCTGTATTCCTTTAAAATCAGATAAACAGCCTTTCATTTATTAAACATTATTTTTACATCAAATTATATAATAATTGATGTACCAGCATATTAGATGACTATGAAATGGCTAAAAATAGGGAGGAAAGATGATAAAGTAGGGGAAATTCCTGTCCTATAATGACAACACCAAAGGAAAATATAGGTTCACAACAAATATTAATATGTCCACACGAAACAGAAAGGAATGCACAAACAGGGAGAGGAAAAACTCCAAACCACCATCCACTGCCAGCACGCCAGTCCTATTCTTGTTTACGAAACACCATTTCCAGGATTTCAAAGATGGAAACAAAGTTAATATCCTTCCTTGAACTCTCCTTTTAGTCTTCTGTGGGAAAAAGAACAACCAAATAATATGTTGCCGACAGATGGTGAAAAAGCAAAGGTGTTGCAGGTTAATTGCTGAGTATGGAAAAGGTTTCTCTTCTGTGCTGGTGAGTTGGAATGCCCCATCTAAGGAGAAGTCTGGTACAGTTTACATTGTTGCAAAGAGCTCCTGGTTAACAATCTTGTTCTTCTCACATGCAGCAGTCCGTGAAGCTAATAACTGACATCTCTGTAGTTGTCCCTGTTGAAATGTAGCAGTAGGGAATCCCCTTTAATTCTGAGCACTCACAGGGAGTACCAGAACCTCAGGTATTTCATAAAGCAGGGTTGGAGGAGTGTTGTAATTCGGCAGTACAGGACTGGCTGGGCTGGGCATGTGTGACCCACAGGCTTTAATCTCAGCACCAAAACCAAAAACTTTCCAAAAGTAGGAATAATAAACCTAAAATTCTTTCTTCAACCACAGTGCAAAAGCAAAACAAACAAAAACTAGAAATTAATAGTAACATTTAAAGAAAAAAAAAAAACCACAAAACCCTTTCACATGGAAATTTTTCTGGCTAGAATGCTCATTATTTTAGATGTTATCACCTGTACTTTGAAATGGTTGATGGTTATTCCTGAATTGCCAAATAAATAGCAATTTTAATTTTACTTCTAAATTACCAAATAAATAGTAATTTACCAAAAAAAAAAAAAAAATAGTATTCACTCCAACCAAATATATTGCCTTCATTTGTTAAAAGCTCAAAATAATTCCTCCATATTAAAAAAAGCTTACAAATGTCTTAAGAAAGTTAAATTATGATTTATACAAGAAAGGCAAAAACACCCTACTAGAGGACTGTAAGGAAGCAAGCTTCTGCTGCCCCAACTCTCTCTCTCACACACACACACAGACACACAGAGACAGACAGACAGACAGACAGACAGACACACACACACACACGCAGACACATACACAGACACATACACACAGACACACACAGACACACACACAGACATACACAGAGACAGACACACTTTCTATCCTGTTTCCCACAAACAGAAGGTGAGTTCTGCTGCTTCAGTGTTTTGTCTCAGAGGGACCACAGGCAATGAAAGACATGTCATCACAATCTCAACCAAAAAATCATGAGCAGGCTTTGTGACAAACATTTCAAAGCTGAGAGGACAAAAGCAAGCATCTATTAAGTATTTCCATAATTATAAAAACTATAAAACCTCAGCATTGGGAACATATTATTGTGTACTTTAAAATGAAACCAATCTTCATGCTTTGACTACTTTATCTCAAAGACAGCTTTAAAGCTCTGTTACTTTAGCAGAGTCAAAGTTAAACTTCATAGGCACAGCGACAGCACTTCCATAATCTCAGCCAGCAAGAAGGAATAGTAAGGGGATGGAAAGTTCCTGCGTAAGGTAGGAAAATATTAGAGAGAAAAAAATTCAAACAAAAAAGCAAAACGACAAACAAGCCCCCAAATCCTACAGTGTGGATATGAGCACGCCTGCTGGGTAAAGAGATTGCTGAGAGGAACCTCAAAAGAGCCACCTGTGTTTCCTGTGCTCAGTTCCTGAGTCCAGCACACAGTATGACAACTGCTTGAGTCTCTTCAAAGATCTGGACTTCTCCCATTGCCTCAGCACTATCCCACAGATGCCAACCATTCAACAATAACAAAAAAAAAAACCAAAAACATTCATATCACTGTTCACGTCTCTCCAGTCCCTTTATTTAACCTCTGCCCTACTCAAGATACCACCCTCTACATTCCTAAAACTGTGCAAGCAAACATGTTAATTTTTACTTCATGAATTTAAAATTAGATAAAATGCTTAAGTCCTCATAACTTAGTTTGAGCCTTAATTTTCATATTCACTAAAACACTGTCAGATTATTCAGACATGGCTGTTAAGATGGCCCAGTGGTTAAGAGCACTGACTGCTCTCCTCTTCCAGAGGTTCTGAGTTCAATTCCCACCAATCACATGGTGGCTCACAACCATCTATAATGGGATCTGAGGCCGTCTTCTGGCATGTCTGAAGACAGCTAACAGTAAAGTGTAGTCATATACGTGAAATAAGTAAATAATTCTTTTTTTAAAAAAGTTGCCTCAGTGGTTAATAGCACTGGCAGCTCTTCTAGATGTCCCAGGTTCAAATCTCTGTATCCACATGGTAGCTCACAATCATCTATATAACTCCAGTTCCTAGGGATCTGATGCCTCTTCTGGGCTCTGAGGGCATCAGGCATATGCACCACAAACATACATGGAGGCAAAATAACCATATACATAAAATAGAATGAGTATTATTGTTGCTGTTTATTATTATTATTATTATTATTATTATTATTATTATTATTTAGACATGGATATGGAAAACTGGCTGCTCTTCCAGAGGATCTAAGTCCAGTTTCCACACCCAGATCAGGCCACTCACAACTGCCTGTAACTCTAGCTCCAGGTGATTCAGTGGCCTCTTCTGACCTCTGGGGGCACCTGCATCCATGTACCAATACATAGACATATACACATTAAAAAATAAAATAAATTAATCTTTGCAATGTTATTCAGGCCAAGAATGGTGACACATGCCTTTAATCCCAGTACTTGGGAGACAGAGACAAATAGATCTCTGAATTTAAGGCCTGCCCAGTCTACAGAGTGATTTCCAGGATGGCCAGGGCTACACAAAGAAACTCTGTTTCAAACAAACAAAAATATCTGGACACAATCACTGTAAATCTATGTGTGTACTGAAAGAGAAACGCTGCACTGGTTATATTGACCAAAAGGAAAATCAAGCCCAAGGTATTACATTATTCAAACATTTTAAATATAGCACCATATCATTATTTCCATAGTCTAGTAAACACGCAAGATCTCAGATAGCAGAGAGGACAACAGCTGAGTCAGAGCACCCCTTCCTGTGGATTCCAGCTGCTAGCAAACTTGCAACTTCTATAAATAAATTTAACATGGCCATGAGAATTGTCAACATACAGTTGGTAAGATCATCATTTTGAGCTGCACACATCAACAGTATTTCTGCAAGCCTCATTGCTTTCTGGGTACTATCCAGAAGGAGCATATTGGCAAAAACTAATGCACCACATATCACCACTAAGGGCAGAGTGGCACTAGCCACAGTGTGGGTGAAATCTAGTTCTCAGTGAGGGTAAGAGGTGAACCCAGGCCACTCCCGGAAGCACACCCATTCTTCAGCACATCCCACTGATGTCACTCATGGCTTCCCACACAGCCAGTTGTGGGAGGTACCCTAGTACCTTACACCACCACTGCACCATTACACCAAGATGTAGCAACCAAGACGATTCTGTGGGTCTCCACTCCACTTTAACGGAAAAAAAAAAAAAAAAGATCATACCAGGATTGCAACTCCAGTGGAAACTATGAGCCTAGATGGTGTTTTACAGTATCTAAATGTTTCAAAGGTTTGAGCCAATGGCTAGCAAGATTGCTTAGGTGTAAAGGCACTTGCTGTTTCCCTGGGACCCATGATAGGAGGAAATTGACTCCTGAAAGTTGTCCTCCAACCTCCACATATGCAATATGGCATGTGAATGTGTGTATGTATACACACACACACACACACACACACACACACATACACAGAGAGAGAGAGAGAGAGAGAGAGAGAGAGAGAGAGAATAAAATCTTTTTTTTTTTTAAACAAACAGCTTTTTAGTCAAAAAATTAAAGCAAACAAATGTGGAGGAAAGTTTAGTTATTGACTCTAGGTAAATAGCCCCAGGTGTGGGCTATTCTGTGGGAGGAAAACAACCAAAACATTAATTTTGGGAAATAATATTTTAGGTTGAACAGGGTATAAACTGCCAGGGATGGTAGTGGTGCCTTTAATCTAGAGACAGAGGCTGGAGGATCTTTCTAAGTGGTTCTTGGCTTTCAGGTCAGCCATGGCTAATAGTGAGACTATCAAAAACATCAATAATATTTTTCTTTCTTTTTTTTATGGTACTGAGTACTGACTACTGACCTAGTGAACATGATAGGCAAGTGTTCTTCCCCTGACCTATATCCTATCACCACCCTTTTTAAAATTATGTCTGGAGACAGGGAACGGCTATGTTACCAGGGTGGCCTTTCACTCACTATGTAGCCAGATGTATGCTGCATAGATTTGGTTTTGGTTTTGGTTTTGGTTTTTTTAAAATATCTACCCTGTATCAAGAAACACAATACAACACTGGAGAGGCAGAGGTAAGCGAATCTCTGAGTTCAAGGCCAGCTTGGTCTACAGAGTTCCAGGACAGCAAGGGCTATATAGAAAATCCATGTCTCAAAAACAAAACAAAACAAAAAGAAGAGGGCTGGAGAGATGGCTCAGTGGTTAAGAGCACTGCCTGCTCTTCCAGAGGACCTGAGTTAAATTCCCAGCAACCACATGGTGTCTCACAACCATCTGTAATGGGAACTGATGCCCTCTTCTGGTGTGTCTGAAGAGAGCAAGAGAATGCACTCACATAAGACAAACAAATCTTTTAAGAAAAAGTAAAAAGGAAGAAAGGAACACAGTACAAAGATGCTTTAATCTAAAATAGTAAACAACATGCTCAAATTCCATCCTAGCTTGGTCTTTTCTTTACCTATGTAAGTCAGAAAACAAGACTTCATTTTCCAGTTCATAGACTTATAAAACTTTTACTTTTTTCAAAACAGCACTTATGGTGCTGTTTCTAAATAAACAGAAGTATTTAGAGTTGCCAAAAAATGCCAACCCTATAAATTTGATACTGGATAGACTTTTGTGCCATTAGACAGGTACTTCCCTTGCATCCTCACTCTGGATGGTGGGAGTTATGCAGAGGTCAGCGTGGATGGTGGGAGTTACACAGAGGCCAGCGTTTTGGGATCTCAATTCCACTTCCATATAAAAATGGCAAACCTAGTTTCTTACTCTTTGCATTTCTCTCAGATACTCCACCCATGTTTCAGAATTGTTTTTTAGCTATGGCTGCTGTACATCTGTCTTAGTCAGTGTTCTGTTTCTCTTCTGCCCCTTTCCTAATCTTTTCTTTTAGAATCAGACTTTTCTTTAACATTTTTGCAATGCCTTCTTTAATTTTGGACCTCATCTTCATTCTTAGATTTCTCTTTTGATTTCCCCCCTGTGGCGGCTTGAATAGGTTTGGCCTCCATAGACGGACGTGTTTGAACGCTTGACCATGAGGAGTAGCACTATTAGGCGATATGACCTTATTGGAGGAGGTGTGGTCTTGTTGTAGAAAATGTGTCACTGTGGAGTTGGGGCTTTGACGTCATATGTACGCTCAAGCGACACCCATTGTAGAATCCATTCTCCTCCTGCAGCCTTCAGATGAAGATGTAGAACTCTCAGCTCCTCCAGCACCATGCCTGCCTGGATGCTGCCATGTTCCTGCCATGATGATAATGGACTGAACCTCTGAACCTGTAAGTCAGCCCCAAATAAATGTTGTCCTTTATAAGAGTTGCCTTGGTCATGGTGCCTCTTCACAGCAATGGAAACCCTAAAATACGCCCTTTCCTAACTTTGTTGTTTTTCTTTTTAATTTTATTTATCATCTTTTTAAATTTTTCCTCCGATGTCTTTCTCTTTGCAGTCAGATATAGTTTTAACCTTCTCTTTCTTTCCCCTTTTCCATCTGGACTCTCAGATGTGTCTACGATCAGTTTCTTTTTTCTTCTCCTTGTTAAAAATTTTATTTCATTTAACTTGTTCTTATCCCCTTTTATCCTTTGGCACTTGACAGCCTCGTATCCTGTGCTCTCTGGGTCTCTGGCCTCTAATGCTGAGGACTCTATGTCTGGAATGGGCCCTTGATCTGCATCCAGGAAGTCAGTAATGTCCTCTTCCTTCACTATTCCTGTGCAACCTGGCAACTAGGAGTCATCTCTGAAGGAAGTGACTGGGCACCAGGTGGACCGCACCCTCTGTCCTCCACCCACCCCTGCCATTTTTCCCTTTCTTGTCACTGGCTTTAGGAAGACTTTTTCCTCACTAGGAATCTGTTTTTTCATATAGAAAGGGTCTCTTCCAGATGGACAATAGACAGAAGGGGTGGGGCCATGCTTCAAGATTTTCAGCCTCAACTTTACTAGATGTTATTCTTGGACTTCTTTTCTTTTTTGTGTGGTTTCAGGAACTTTTTCCTGTTCCTTCCTCCACCCCACCTCCCACCCCACCCCCTTTGAATTTCTCTTCAGAAGCATTTCGGAATCAGAACACTGAGTCACTTGAGCCATCAGAATGACAGTGACGGTAAAGATTGTGACTGTTTATGTCTTGTCTTTTCTTAACTTCAGACTTGGAGAGTAGCTCCCCGCTAGTGAGTCACTCTTTGGCAAAGGCTTTGCTAGCCGCATCTATTTTCTGCTTTTATAACCCTCACACAGCTTCTTGACCTGAGATCACCTGCCCAAAGCCAGCGCGATACTCAACACACTGCCCAGCCAGTTTCCATGTTATGAACTTCTAAGAGCTACTTTATCCACCCCTTTGTTGGCCACTGAGAGAAATTTTGTATTAACAGCAAAATTCTTGTCTTAAAAAATTCCTTCACACATTCTCCCACTCTTCCAGGCCCTTCACTGAAGTTGCTTGCCTCTGAACCCTGATCCCTTGCAACTCTATATGAAGACAACAAAAATTCTCACATGCTTGGGGGCACAAAATTGGGAAAGTGACTCAAAGATGACTCTCCTGGTAGATTGATTGTTAATGACAATGACAAAGAATATTTTGAGAATGTTAGACGTTCATCCCCATAGTTCAGTCTTTAAAATGAGAAGGGAAAGAAACCTCCACCATGGTGACTGATCTAATAAGCCTTTTACTTCCATACTAATACAGCTTTTCCAGCCAGCTCTACTAACTGCCTCCCTTCCCCCACAAAACCATCCTGGCATGAAGGGAGCTGATTCTCTTGGTTTTACTGAGGCTTAAACTAGGCTCAAACTAGTTCATTTGTCAGCTTCAAACAAAACCCTTCAATCTCACCTATTTCCTACATAACAACTATGATGATTTAAATATGCTTGGCCCAGGGAGTGCCACTATTTGGAGGTGTTGCCTTATTGGAGTAGGTGTGTCACTGTGTGTGTGTGCTTTAAGACCCTTGTCCTAGCTGCCTAGAAGTCAGTCTTCTCCTAGCAGCCTTCGGATGACGATGTAGAACTCTCAGTTCCTCTAGTGCCATGCCTGCCTAGACACTGCCATGCTCCCATCTTGATGATAATGGACTGAACCTCTCTGAACCTGTAAACCAGCCCCAATTAAATGTTGTCCTTATAAGAGTTGCCTTGGTCATGGTGTCTGTTCACAGCAGTAAACCCTAAGAGCAACTGAGTCACAGTATACTCTCCTGCTTTGCCTCTTTCTCATTTTCTTCTTTTGCACATTACTTCAATTGCTCTGACTACTTTCATTTTAGTCTCTTCAACTAAATAAAGTGTATATACACCACAGTTCTGGCTGTCCTCCCTCCATCCGTCTCCTGGTTTGGGTGATGTATGTACCAGTAGTAGTATGTAGTTGTGTGTAATGAGTAGTAACAGAGTCCAAAGTGAGGACTATGCATCAGAGTGTGTGTTGCATATTGAAGATTACGTATCCATATCCCTGACAACTGAGGATCAGCGAGCTGGATGAACTGGATGCTTCTGTTCTTCAGGATTATCCCCTTGTTGTCTTGCCTAGTATGAGTTGCTTGGACTTTCTGCATGGATGCCCACATTTTCCTGTTTCTTCAAGAATGTCTTATAGCTAAGCATTCTGAGTTAAATCTTGACTTTCCAGTGTTGGGAGCCGACTTTAGCAGAAAGCGGCTAGATCAACTTTGCAGCCATCTGGAACCATATACCCTGACGAAAGATTTGGTTTTCAATAGCCTACAACAGCTGAAGCACACTCTGATATCCCACATATTTTGTGTTGCTGTTTACTGCCCCCAGCTGCAAGGTGCACGTGGTGGCCACGCCTGCAAGGTATTGCAGTTCACGTGCTGTCCACGTGCTATCTACGCCATACATGCTTATAAGGCGCATGTGCTATCCACGCCTGCAAGACATTGCGGTGCATGTGCTGTCCACGCTATAGACGCCTATAAGGCTTACGTCATATCAACACCTGCAAGGCACGTGGTATCCACGCGCCTACAAGGCACGTGGCAAAAGCCTATAAATAGCTCAGAATTCCCTTCAATAAACGAGACTTGATCAGAATCTCTGTCTTGTCTCCATTCTTCGCGTCTCTTCCCCTTTATCCCCACTCTCTCTCGCTAGACCCTGACCCTCGGACCAGAACGGGCAGTACGGGCTGCAACAGTTTGGCGTCCAACATCGGGCTCCAGTAAGCGCAACAGTTTGGTGCCCAAGCGTGGGGGGTTCGCGACAGTTTGGTGCCCAAGCGTGGGGGGTTCGCGGCATTCCAGAACATGCTTTATAGATAAATACATGTTCAGGATTTTTAAACCTATTTTTATAAGCTATAGTACATTATAAATTAGAATGTTGGTCTTGAGTCATGGTTTGGTTTTCTTCTTGGGGATTCGCTTATGTGTTGGGCTCTCTCCATCCCCATTAGCTGTTTTCTCTCTGAATAGTTCTCCCTTTTACTATTTTGTTTTAATCCTACGAGTTTCATCCTCTATGCCCACATCTTCTTTGTATGTCCTGTTGAATCTGGACTCTATCATATACCCTGTAAGTTCTTTCTCAGGACCTTGTCTCACTTCATGCTCCTCATTCAACTCTCACTTACGGCTTTCTTCTTGTGTCCTGCTCAGTACTGAATTTCTGAATGGTGGTGTCCTGCATGCCTCTTTGCTGTTGCTTCCCTGATTCTGTTTGATCCATGTTGGAGTGAGTGGTGTACTCCAATTTCCTCTGCTCTGAAGTTAGGTCTTGGATATTATTTATCAGCTATAGAACTTAGATTTCCAATCTATTTCCTTTTAAAAGTAATTTGTAGATTGTTGGAAAGATGACTGGGGATAAAGGCACACACTGCCAGGCTCCAGTTTGATTTCAAGGATACATGGTGAAATAAGAGAATCAGCTCCTGCAGGTTGTCCTCAGACTTCTACACGTGAGCAGTGGCACCTACACACACACACACACACACACACACACACACACACACACACACACACACAAAGAATACTTTTGTGTGGCTAGTGGCTTTTTCTACTCCTTAAGATGTTGGATTTTCCTGCCCCAGGTGTCTCTACAGTAATGATGGAGCTTTGCCGAACAGCACCCTCTGCTGTTGGTGCACTGAAATACATTTCTTTCTTTTTTTTTTTTTTTTTTATATTACTGTGTATTAACTTCAGACACCACCAAGCCCAACTATGTGGTATCGGTTATCAACCCCTGATTTTTAAACATGGTATTCAATCATCTACAAACAGCTATAGCCCCAGCCCCCTGAAATATATTTCTTAATGAACATTATCTTTTTTTGGGTAGTGCTAGGCAAAGTCTGGTGTCTTAGATTTCATGGAATCTTTGTTTTATTATGGGTTTCCACCAGAGTGACAGAGCTGGTACTGATTTTGGGTATATACTCTACACAAATACTGCAAACAGGAGTTTGCAGTATTGTGTCCTGGCTATAAATAAATTAACTATGATGTTATCCTGCTTTTGTTGGTTTCTGTGGTTTTTTGAAATATTTATGGAACAGCTCAGACTTCTAAGGAGCTATTATTTTCAGAGTCCTAGTTTTCTTGACAAAACTTGTAAACACCAACATTGATAAAATTTTAGGCAGGACTCTCATGTGGAAAAGCACCAGTTCCTCATGATAAACCAAGATGGATAGACCAATTGAGACAAGTAGAGCCAAACAAGTAAGCAGGCTAATACAGGCTAATACAGTTTAAATACACTGAAAGAGAAAATGGCTCTCAGGTCAAAGCAATGCTCTCCTTCCTCCTCCTAACCATGCTGGCTCAGAATACTGTGAAAAGTCCTATGACTAATGTTTTCCAGGCAGTCTGTTTGTCCTGCTGTCACTGTGTCCAGTCATCTGGAATGCTACCCTTAATGTTACAATCGATGGATCTAGACTGTACATGTATGTGGACAATCTCTGAAGACAGTGGCTGCTCTAGCCTCATAGATCTGGATTTGGCAGTTCATCTCTTTATTCCTGATCACTCCTCATCAGAAAACTGTGTTCTTCCATGACTTTACATGGTGGGATAAAGTCCATGATCAGATACGAGAAGGTCTTTCCATTGGAGGCTTTCCAGGCTTGTGAAAGGGACTGACCCCAGAACCCTGGCCAAGAAGGGAAAAAGCCTGATTCGGGAGAAACACAACGGTTTATTTCACGTGGCATAGCTCTATACTCTATTTCTTCTCCTAGGTTGTGTGGTGAAGTACCTGGATAATGGGAGTCAAAATGAAGAACTGAGTGGTCCTAAGTGAAGTCTCTTTAACCATTCACTGAGCAGCCAGGTTTGGCTGAACTTACCATTCAGGTTCATTCGGAGTTAGGTTATCACTGGCCAACAGTCAGCATCAGACAGCCTACAGTTCGTGTGTCCCATTGCATTCCTATCTGTGCACACACGTGATTTGAATGGGTTTCCTCAAGCCTGGCAATGGTTGCTGCTTCATTACTCAGATGCTCAGATTCATGGCTTAAAATTAGTCTGAAACAGGATGTGTTGCAGGAGGCTGAGGCAAGAGCATTGCTGCAGAGGTCAAAGCCAGCCTGCATCGGTGAAGCTGAACTTGAGTGGGACAAACTGGTGATTGAAGCTGACAGTTCCTTCTGGCACACATATTACCCAGAATTCTAAGGTATGTCATCGTGTTTTTTGTTGTTTTGTTTTTTGTTTTTTTTTTTGTTTATTGTTTCTCCATTTGTAACATTACAAAACTGAAGCCCTATCTCAGACTGGTCTAGTCACCAAGATGATACATGAAGTACAGGTTTATCTGAGGAAATTGTATGATGGGGCCACAACAGGCCACGTTACGATAGTGGCGGCAATAGGCTAGGAGTGGTGGCTCACTACTTTGCCACAGAGCGTCTTTTTCTGAAGCTTCTAGCCATTTTCTCATCTTCTCCTCACTTCTCCACTGAAGCATGTACTCTTTTCCCTCCTGTTACAGTCTAACCATCCCTTTCAACCAAACTCCTTAGCTCACATCAGTGGCAGGGTGACTTATTGTAAGTTTGACATAATTTCTGGTAGTCTATACTGTCACCCACCAGCAAAATCCAAGGCCTTTCTTTTCCTTTCCTCCTCACTTGTGCCCCAGGCTGCTGAGGTAGCCTCCATTCCTGCCTGACACAAATTTTCCCCTTAAGAGCCCCATAGCATTGCCCATATCACTACAGGACCTCTAACTCTTCCAGTATCAGCTCTAAAGTGGTACCATTTGTCTATTCATTTTAATGCATGCAGCAAGGCAATGTCCAAATACGAAGAAGCCCATGGAGCAGGGATGTAAACTCCTCTCCAAATGAGAAAGTGTGAGCATCCTGACCACATGACAACCTACCATAATCATCCTATTCAGATGGACTTCCCCATCCTTCCTGGAGACATGACTTTAAAACTTGCTTACAGCTGGTTTTAGATACTGGAAGGCCACCAGACGAGGAGGCCATACCAGGGTTGGAAAAGGCCAGGGCTTGTGCCTCCATTTTCTCAGCTTCCTTCTGAAAAGGCGGTCAGGTACTTCTTTCACAGCCCCAGTTCAACAAGGAACCTTGCAAAGGGCTCCAGCTTTAACAGGAGGACAGGGTGAACAGGGGACACGAGGACACATGAACATAGCAGCAACGATACAGCAGGAAAACAAATAGGACCAGGAGCAAGTTTGCTTTGCCATCATTACTTTGTTTAGGTTACATTGTTTGCCTCGTTTTGCAAATTACAGACAACTGTGGATAATGAAAGAACTGTCAAGTGATACAAATGAGAGAACCTGGGAAGCTTTACAGGCTATAAACGGCAACCCGAAGAATAAATGAATTCATCTCATATTAAGCAGAAAAACATTTATTTCTATCAAATTCAATACAAATCAATCTTCAAGCAAGATAACAAAACGAAAAAAAATTAATACAATGAATAGTTAGGATAGCATATACAGAACTGACTCTGTATTAAGCACATATGCCAAAATCAATAGGAACACCAACTGTCACCGAAGAAAAGCTCACATGTCAGCTCCCTGGAAACTTAAGCCAACATTGGGTTCACGACTGCCTTGAACTTGGGGGATCACAGTGAAATGCCATTACACTCAACATAGTCCCCCAGAGATCTGTTCAGCTCAAAAAACAAAATTCGCAAATTCAGTAGTACAAGTTCTCATAAAACTAGCAAAGCCTTGAACTGTACCATTTCTTGCAGTTCACACAAAGCCCGGGGGTTTCCATTTTTACTCCTTTTCCCGAATCACAGAGAGAAGGTGCAGTACTTCTTGCAAAGGTTTTAAACAAGAGCCATTTATTGAAAGACACTGTGCTTAGCCTGTCTCCCTCACACTCAACCACATACAGAATGGTCGAACCAAGGAGTGCCCTGAGGCAGTTGATGGCATTTATTCTGGCAAGAATTGTGCAGTTTGCCACATCCAAAATAAGGGGTAACCTTTATAGTTAATTTTAATGTTTCAGTAGATGCCAGTTTTCCTTCATATGGCTTCATGGCTTCCTGACACCTAGAATGAAGGCAGATTAGCCTGGTCCAAACCCAGCCTGCCTAACACCTTGTATTCAGCAACTCGTTTTGCTCAGGCAAAGGGTATAAAAGAAATAGCCTCGCGCAGCCACCCCAGTGATGTCTGCCACTCTCCCTGAGCCCACAAGCAAACCTAAGCAGGCTCATGGCCCCAGGTTGCTTAGGTCAAGACATACAGCTAACATCCAGTAAAAAAGGCCAAGATTTCTGAGGCAGGAAAACCTGGGACTGAGTCATAGCTCTACTGTTTACTCAGATGAAGAGCCTGGGGCGAGACTTCATATCCTGGACTCTTGTTTATAAGAAAAATTGGTTGTGCTGGGTGGTGGTGGCACACGCCTTTAATCCCAACACTTGGGAGGCAGAGGCAGGCGGATTTCTGAGTTCGAGGCCAGCCTGGTCTACAGAGTGAGTTCCAGGACAGCCAGGACTACACAGAAAAACCCTGTCTTGAAAAAAAAAAAAAAAAAAAAAAAAAAAAAAAAAAAAAAAAAAAAAAAAAAAAAAAAAAAAAAAAAAAAAAAAAAAAAACAAAAAACAAAACAAGCAAGAAAAATTGGTTGTGCCTGTGAAGATTCACCACAATGCTTATAAAGGTCCTGAGAGTGTGCACTTCCCTCAGAAGGCCTCCTTCATAGCACCTTTTTGTCATAAATACTGGAGGAATAAACATGCAGTCTTTCCCAAGTTCTAAGCAAGAGGATTGTGGGAAGCAAACTGAATGAGGAGTCAGGTGGAATCTGTGAACGAAAAGCCAGACCAGAATCTCAGAGGCCACACAGATCCTTGATGTTCACCTGGAGGAAGGCCATGTGTGGCCTGAGAAGGAAAGATGCTCCTTCCATTCTACCTTTGTCAAGACCCTTTCAGTATTAAATGTCCATTTCTACAAAATCTTTTAGAAAAGAACAGCCAAGTCTGCTGCAGAAAACACCTTTACACCAACGGACATGAAATCACCCAAGACTTTGGAAAAGGTGTTTTTGCCCTTTGCTGCTCTTCTGACCCTGGTGTCCCAGTGCTGGCTACTGTAGTCTATTGAGCTTGAAATGCATAGAGAAACAAGAGTGTGCAGGCAAGGACCTGATCATACCCTATTGCTCTCCCCAGACTCTACAAGAGGTGAAAAAATAAGTTTGAAATTTCCCCCCCTCTCGAGTTACCCTGAATCCTTTAACTCTCTACTTCCCTTGGTCCCTGGGAATAATCTCAGGGTTTCCCACTGATCTGCTCCTCCAGGATGCCTGGGCTTGTCATCCAACCCCTACCAAGTGACATCCAAAGTGCTTGACATCTTGATGATGCCCAGATGATCACAGACCGGCACCACGCAGCTGCACTTCATTCAGAAGCTTATTTTTCTGTACTGAGAGCACAAGTGGAGGATGCTGGCCTGCATCTCCACTAAGGCAGCCACAGAACATGCACATGAAAGACGACTGAGAGGAACCACAAATATCCAGGCAGCACAGGAAGACAGACTCGTTAGCACAGAACACATGGCAGTGAACGAACTGGGGATTCACACGACACCTTCAGAATGGAATTATGTCTCAATATCACTAAAGTGCTAGGCCCACCTCACACCCTGACCCCCGACAGACCATGAGATGTCACACTAAATCACCACCAGTAATAAATGACCGCCTCCTGGGGACAGCAGATGCAGGACACCTTTTTAAGGCAGTGGGAAGACATTTCCCTGTTCTTCCCAGAGAAGAGTAAAAATTGTAACAAGGTGGCCAACAAGTTTGGAATCCAGGAAGGAAAGTCTTTTAACAAATGCTTTCTTGACACATAATGACTGATAAAATATTAGTATCTTCATTTCTGGACTTTATGGCCACCTATAGACTGCATCTTTGGAATAGGAAGAAAACAAACAAAAAAGATTCTGCGTTCCCAAACGGTAAAGCTGTCTTACTCAGTGCAGGTGCTATGTATGTCTAGTGCAAGATGCTCCAAGCCCTCAGGCTTGCTCCCTTTACTGACCTCTCACTGTCTGGTTAGTCACTCACAGAAGAAAAACACTGACAGCATTAATACTTAGCAGCATGTTCAATGCTCATCTTGCCTTGAACCCAACCATCTCCTTAGTCCAGTGATTTCTATACAGTTACTACTTCTATACAGAAAATACAATCACCCCACATTTCCATAAGTAAGCATTTCCCTTGTTTTTTTGAGAACCCTGAAGATCTGGGGGAAATTGTTTTTAAACAATAAAAGGTACAGAGTGGACTTAAGACAGAGCAGCTATTCGAAAAACCAAAAAAAAAAAAAAAAAAAAAGACAGAGCAACTGTTTAACCAAGTAAGCCTTCTACCTGGATCAGTTCCCAGTAAGAAGGAAAAGACTGAATCCAGTCACTTCTCAGTTTGTATAAAGGAAGTTAGAGGGGTAAATGCAGATGCTATCATGGTACTGAATAGCCTGAGAAGGGAGCAAGCAGATAAGAGGATTCAGACAATAGAAACAAGGATGTCTGAGAGCCAGGGAGAAAGAGTCATTGGGGAAAAGCAACCACTGAGTGCAATTAGTGTCAATTGTCAGAGCTATGGCAATGGACAAGTCAGGACCACAGCCCTTCAAGTTCTCAGGCATACAGTGGTGGTTTAGTAGCCTATGGAAGGTGGGATAAACCAGAGAGCCCACCACTGCATGCAAAAAGGCTCTGATAGTTTGCACATGGCTGTTAACCCATCCAGAGTGCAGGCTCAACACTGGTGGAAATCCAGTCTATACTCCTTCCTGGGAAGGGCGTGATGCACCTGCAGAGCCTCTTTTCAAAGGGAGAGGAAGGTTTCTTTCTTCCTGAACTCTTTCTACCTACTAGATTTTCCTCATTGCTTCATCACTTAAACTAGAAAAGATGCTGCAAGCTACCTCAGCTGGCTTCTAAGTTGGCCAGGGCACCAAGACTACGCGCATGATTGAGTGGGCGACCATGTCTTCTTGGCTCTTCCTATGGCAGGCTCAGTATGCTTCTTTGGATTGAATGGGTGTGATCTTGTTGGAGAAAAGTGTGTAAACATAAGGCCAGATTCTGTTAGTCTCCGTCCCAGAAAACTGGTGGAGCACTCCACGGCTCCTAAAAGACAATCCAAATAAACAACAGTTAGGTTGCTTAACCGCATCAGGACAGGCAAAGATCCAAGGTCAAAGCAGGTACCACCTCCTAGTCTATTTGCAATTTTCCAGCCAGGCCTAGTCTACCTGGATCACTTATTTATACAAATGAATGTCAAAACATCTGAGGCAATTAAATAGGAAAATGAGGGCTGGGGATGCTGAGGGCTGGAGCTTGGAGATGGAACACTTGGATAACATGCATGAAACCTCAATTTCAACTGCCAACCCCACCCCCAAAAGGACAGAAGTCTAGACAATTTTACAATTTTACAGACAGATAACTAGATTTAAGTCCTCGTGTTCTAATAGTTCTGGAATAAGCACACCAGACTTTAGCTCTTATATACCACCCCACCACGTCATCTACCTTCTGGGAGGAACGGGCCTTTACACTCAGCTAGAAGGAAATCACCTGCCTAGGTCCAGCTCTCTCACAAGGCCCTTATTATGAATACACTGAGACACACACACTCACTTGTACAGTTCGATGACTGGTTTTGCCGCATCCTTGTACCGTCTTAGCTTGGCAGCAACTGCTTCAGGTTTATCATCTTCCTGTTGGACAAGTGGCTCACCAGTGATGTCATCAATCCCCTAAAATACCAGAAAAGCCAATTAACATGGCCAATCATTACTAGCATTCCCAAGGTCTTTCTTGTTCAACCACGTGATCAAAATGAACTCCAATCACATATGTAACAGGCCCGAGCCTTCTTGTGACCTCATGTCCTGAAAAGGCATTAAATCTTAACTATTCACATCTTTATAAATGATTCATACTCCACAAATGATATTTAAGATTTATTTATGTGCAGTGGTGTTTTGCCTGCATGAGTGTTTGTATGAGGGTGTCAGAACCCCTGGAACCAGAGTTAAGAAAGTTGTGAGCTGCTGTGTGGGTGCTGGAAATTAAGCCCTGCAAACTAACCTCCACACCTGTGCTATGGCACCCACACATGTGCACATTCATATGCACAAATAACCTGTAATAAAAGGACAAAAACAAAACTTGGGTTCAGTATCAACTTTGCCAACTTTCAAACTGCTATGGAGTAGTCTCTGAAAGTAATGACATATCCTAATGTCAAAACAGGCATGATACTAATATCTAGGACCGTGAAGACAAACATTCTAATGCCAGCAGAGGCAGAAGCAGGTGGCTCTATCTGTGAGTTCAAGGCCAACCTGATCTACATAACATAGTAAGTTCCAGACAAGCCAGGGCTACATAAACAGATTTCCTTTCCCATACTTTCAATCCTCCAGGAAGCATGGCTGCCTGCACACAGCACGGTAGCAGCATCAGAACTCTGCTCCCAAGCCCACAGCTGTCCTCTCTGGGGAAAACTGCAGGCGTGAATCTGGCAAAGACAGGCTGGGGAGGAACTTGGGGGGCTCAGATGGACCACTAAAGCTGACCATGACACACTGACAATGTGTGATAACACACACCATTACCATAGGTGGGGTGTTAGTGTGACAGGAGAGGAGAGGCCATGCCTGGCCTGAGAGCCACAACGCTCAACGCTCACTCTGGGGTACCAGCAAACACAGCACTGCTTTCAGAAGTAGCAGAGCGGTCCTAGCGCAGCAGCTTCACTCAGTCCTGGGAAGACACCAGTAAAGGGTGGAGAGCGCCAGGCACTTCCACATGTAATAATTACACGCTCTTCCAGCGGGAGCTGGCTTCGGAATGTAGCATGCCGGTAAGACGAGCTTGTTGGGTATGGTAAGAGTTGATCAGCTTATATGAGATAGGCTTCTGTTCTCCTGTCTGTATTTTCAAACTCCTTTCTTCTCTCCGTATTTATTTTCCTATATCTTGGGTTACACTTCAGTGGTACGCCCCTGCTCAGCCAGCCACTCAGAAGGTTAAGACCAGTCTGGCCAAGACAGTGAGACCATGAAATGAATGAAAGACTGAACAAACAAATCAATTAGGAGGAAGAAAAAGAGATACATCCCACATGAACTGACATCACTAAGGACATTACTGGCACAATGGTGATCAGTAGTGATGACACAAGCTTAACTTCCTGGAATCATGTACTGCTTCATCTACACTCAAGGATTTTTTTTTTCATATAAAGATTTACTCAGTAAGATACCGTGTTACCTACTCCAAGAGTGACCAACTGGGCTCCTGCATCAGTTCAGTCATCATCAGGGAGCCGGAGGGAGAACCTAACAAAAAGCTGATCAGAAGTAGTCTGAGCAGGCATGGGGTGCACACCCATAATCCCAGGCATTTGGGAGACCAAGACTGAGCAGGCATGGGGTACACACCCATAATCCCAGGCATTTGGGAGACCAAGACTGAGCAGGCATGGGGTACACACCCATAATCCCAGACATTTGGGAGACCAAGACTAGAGAACTGTGAGTTAGAGGTAGCCTGGGCTACCTACAAGGAGTAGTGGGTAGAGGTCTACCTCAATGGTAGGAGTCTTAAGGAATGTACACAAGGCCCAGGAATTTTGAACCCCAATACTGAAGAGCAGAGCAAACACCATTTTTATTCTTTCTTCCAACTCTGTAATGGAAGATCATGCAGCTTTTGCCCAGTTTATTTAAAGCCTTACAGATGAACACTTGTCTTTATTTACTTTTTTGGCCATTATAATCACTGAAATAAACAAACCTTTTTCACTTGCTCGGGCCATCTTCACAGTTGATTGAACAGAAATTTAAACTTTTAGTCCTTCTTAAACTGTACATTGCCAGTTAGCTTTAAAAGGGGTCTTCTCAGCACTCTGAGTTCAAGGACTAATCAGACAGAGGTCTGTCTTAATCAATCAATCAATAATCATCAACAGTTTAACGAAACAACAAGGAGAACGCCACTTTTTTCTAGGTCACCAGCAATGCCCTGTCTTATTAGGCTTTTTAGTCCTGGCTTTCTCCACTTTGGTAGCTACCGAATTTAAACTCCTTTCCTACACTGTATGGCCATATGCTTTTCTATACTCCCGGTCCCCAAACCTTATACTCCTGTCCTCTATCCAGCACGGTGTATCTTACCTGCACTTGAGGTGGGTTGAAGTCCAGGTTATAGACCCTCCCGCTAGAAGGGTGAATCCACCGTCGGCTCAGACGATCTTTAAGTGTCTCAAAGGGAATATTCAAACTGATTACTAGGTCCACATCACAGATTCTGTCCAGGGCTTCTGCCTGCACTAATGTCCTCGGGAATCCTAGGGGCCAAAACACACAGAAAAACCAATTGCTAGTCCGGGAATAATAAACGCTATATAGTCCAAAAGGCTTTAACAAAGAATCTACCTCTGTAAATATACTCTTTTATAGCCCAGCTTCTACGCTTGGTCTAGGAGTCACATGATCAAAACACACTGCACTGAACTGAAAAACCACTAACCCAGTCCGAGCTAAGACTGTCTTAACCACCCCGTTGTGCTGTTGGGCAAGCCGTGCTTTCCCTATTTCCTCTTCTGTTCAAGAGAGAGTACAGACTCCTCTCTAGGTCCTGATAGCTCTTGTCTGTTATTTACTCTCAGGTTAACACAAGTAACCATAGGCCTTGAAATCCTGAATCAATAGATGCTGTAACCTACACTTTATGTAATCTAAGAACTCCATATGGTACAATTGAAATAAGTCAGGAGAATGGTAGAAGACACCATGATTGCATTATTTGGGAGGCTACATCAGGAGAGTTGGGAATTCCAGGCCATCTTGGTAAATAAGTGAAACCCTACCTCAAAAAGAAAAAGAAAAAAAGAAAAAAAAAAAAAAAGAAGGAAAGAAAGAAAAAGGAAGGTTAGCCTAAAAGATAAGCCTGATTGAATGTGGTAGCATACACCTTTAATCCAAGCACTGGTAGCCAGAGGTGTGTTTGAGGCTAGCCTTATCTACATCCAAGTTCCAGGCCACTCAGGACTACAAGATAAGCCTGATTTCAAAAGTCGATAGTCCTTCAGAAACTATTGGTTGCTGCAAAATTTACAGGTCTGTGCAGTTTTCTAAATGTGGGAAAATAACAAGACATGAATCTGGGCTCATGCACACTGCCATTCCCTTCAATAACAAGGATTAGGAGGAGACTCGGTCACAGAAGCTGAAGTGGGGCAGGGAGGCCTGGCTTGCCTTTTAGCTCGTGCCCAATCACTACAGAAACAGTGGTTAGAAGTGCAGGCCTTGAACAGCGTCATCAGGGTAGGTATGACATTCTAAAGCCCTGGACATAGTCTCACCTCTGAAGATATCTGAGCTGTTGTCACGGGTCCTGAAGAACAGGCTGCCACTTTGATCGTGAGGCTTTAAAAAGTGGGCAATGCCATTTAACTACTTTCAGGATTTTTAAAATTTTATTCTTAGCCTCAGCTGTTGGCCCAGCTAAGGTCTTTAGGCCTGGATCCCAAGAGTGGTAGGTGGTGTATTCCTCAGGCTGGTCTGAGCACAGCACCAAGGCATTCAGATG
Source organism: Arvicanthis niloticus (assembly GCF_011762505.2). Taxonomy (NCBI): domain Eukaryota; kingdom Metazoa; phylum Chordata; class Mammalia; order Rodentia; family Muridae; genus Arvicanthis; species Arvicanthis niloticus. The sequence continues at coordinate 49,918,541 of NC_047662.1, forward strand.
TAATTCTAGCACCTTAGGCTACCAAGAACACTGCCAGGGAAAGTATGGTGAGCCTATCCCTTTAACCACTGGTGGCACATGTATTTTTGAAATGAACACACTGACAGGAGTACCGTCTAGATATATCAATCAAGAACATCTATATGAATGAGCTACTCATACAGACTGGAGGGGATATTAAAGAAATGTAAGCATTTTGCTCTTCTGATCTATATGGCTGGCGTTCATTATCTGTTGATCCAAGTTCCCTTTTAGAGATTTATCCTTGAATCTCATTCAGAGATTTAAGTTCCTGGAACAATGATTGAAAACTGTTAGGATATCAGCTCAGAAAAAGAACCCCTCATATACATCCCAGGTTAAAACATGGTCCATGGAAATCTTTGAACAGACAAATCCATGTCTAAGGAAGAGTAATCATTTCTGGGGACATGAAGAGAAGCTCAGCAAGAAGGAGGCTGTAAGACTCTGGATTCAAAACTTGGCACATGCATAAACGCAAGTGGGGAAGGGGAGACAGGGAAGGAGAAGGAGGAGGAGGAAGAAGAGACAGAGGGAAGGAGAAAGGGGAGGGAGAGACAGAAAATATGAATCTGACTGAAGAGGCTACTACTCATCACAATGGTGACCCCAGACAGACTGCCAGCCAACGCAGCGTGGTATATCCCACTAAACTAGGTTGCTGACAGCCCCTGAGACCTGGATAGTACCCAGAACACCGGGAGATGCCATCTGAGCAGGGATGCTGAAAGCGGACTGGATGCACATGCATATTTGGTCAACAGGTGGCAGCATTTACAACTTCTCCACTAATAAGAGATTTACAACTGGGCAGGGAAGTTGACCCTGTAATCAACATTTGGGAGGAGATGAGACAGGAGAGCTGCTGTGAATTTTAGGCTAGTGTGGCTACAGAATAAGGCCCAGTTTCAGAGATAGTATCAGGGAGAGGGAGAGAGAATTACTGGCAAATGAGTGCTCTAAAGAACAGGGTGGCAGTAATGCTAGCTGCCTACTGTATGGTTAAATACCCCAACAGAGTGAAGACCAAACTCAACACCTGCTCTTCTTAGTGTGGCTTCCTAGTTAACAGGAACTGTCCATCCTATCCTTCCACACCCATCACCACATCACCACATGGCCATTAACCCAACCTAGAAAGCATGCCGTCACCTAGTTCATTCAAACAGCCTCCAGGTGGACAGCTGAACCCTCTCTGAATCTACCACACTGCACCACTAACCACAGCACCAACTGGTCTGCCTCGGATCCTCAAGGATTTCTGAGGTACAGTGAAAAGTGGCTAAATTCTTTCTGACCACTGAACTTGGCACCTCCAATCCTCCATGAGTCTGAGGAGGGAACTAGAGTGGAAGACTACGGCAACAGCTACGGGCAGAGCGGGGCAATGGAAGCAGGGTGCATCTGTTTTTTCTAATTTGGAGAGCATTCACAGGGAGGTGCAGAGTCAGAGTCTACTGCCACATGCTCAGGAAGAGCAGGCCCTCTGCTCTTCTGTAACCGTGCAGCTCCGTAAGGCAACAGCCACATCTGCCCCAGCTGGCACTCGTGAAAAGCCCCTCCCTGCCTATGGTCACTTCTGATCATCCCAACTGTGGGTGTCCAGTTAAAACATAAGATGCTGCTCCTGGTCCTGAGCTCCAGGAGCCAGCTATGGCTGGAGTAGGTGGCATTCTCCCAGCCTTCCCTAGTGAAGGAATACAGACTACTCGTACCAGCCCAGAGTCCTTAGCAGCAAAGGACAAGGAACCACAATGAGCCCTGCATCTCAGAGGCTGTTCTCTGCCCTGTATGTGACTGCTCCATGTTTCCCGTGTATGTTTCTAACCTCTGGAATCCATCTTATCCCACCTTCATTAAGACAGCGGAAAGAGTAAATGGCATGCCTGGTCAGAGCTGTGGCCTCTAGATTCCCTTCTGTACTGGGCACTCTAGAGCCCCTCACCCCTCGCTCACTGCAGTGTCCTGGGAGTCTCTAGAATAGTGGGTCACAACCCCTTTGGCAGCTGCATATCAGATATTTATATATGATTCCTGACAGTAGCAAAATAACAGGAAGTAGCAACAAAATAATTTTATGGCCAGGGTCACCACAGCATGAGGAATTGTGTTAAAGGGTCACAGAATTAGGAGGGTTGAGGCCCACTGCTCTGGAACATGAAGCATGAGATACGAGAGACATGTGTAATAAGGGGCCCTGCCTGTAAGAGCTCATGAGTTAGTCAAAAATGACTTAGTGATGAACTGACAGACAATGATCTAGGCTTTCAAAATTCAAAACCGGTGAGCTAGACAGGGTAGCACAAACCTGTTCCCAGCACGTAGGAGGGTCCTGGTTCACTTTTAAAAGCAACTTACTGTAAAGGTAACTTTAATAGCTTAGGATGGAAAGGGTTATTATTTGGCTTACATGTATGTTCCCATAAGAGTCCATTGTTGAGAGAAGTCAGAGCAAGATCTCAAGCAGAAACAGAGGCAAGAATGCTACTTACTGGCTTGCTCCGCAGCCCACATTCAGTTGACTTTCCTACACTTCCCAGGGCTACCTGCCCAGGAATGGGACTGCCCACAGCAGGCTGCCCCCCCCCCCGCCCCCCCATCCATCAACAACCAAGAAGATGGCCACACAGACACGCCCACAGGCCATCACTCAGTTGAGAGTCTCTCCTCTCAGGAATGCCTCAGGTTTGTGTTGATAACAGGCACATGGACGCAGGAGGCTCAGGATTCTGTCATGAATGAAGCCAGCCTGGTTATGAGACCCTGTTTGCCTCTTCAAAGTGACCTTATCAAATAAAGGAAAATTCCTGGGAGAATGTCTACACTGAGCTCTCCTGAAATCCTCCAGAAAGGGTTTTCCAAATTGAATCCTTGGTCTTTACTTCTATGTATTTGCATGAGACATGATTTATGTCTTGCTGGTGTGCACTTGTGTATCACACACATGGATAGTGCCTGCAGAGGCTGTAAGAGGTCTAGGATACTGTGGTGTTACAGATGGTTGTGAGCTGCCCTGTGGGCATGCGAGCCTCTGTTCTTAAGCACTGAGCCATCTATCTGGCCTCACTGGTTCTTAAACCACATCATTCCCACACTGCACCTCTTCCCCTATAAGGGAAAACGCCCCTTGTGTGGAAGCAGGAGCTACCATCTACAAAGCCTTATGGAAAGGCCCCTCTAAGAATTCTCCGTTCTCTGTGCACAAACTGGGGGAAACGGGGACCACTGTATCTCAAGACAAAGGGACCAAAAGGATTTCACCACAGGCCCATTCATTTCTGCACTAAGGAAAATAGCTGGCCAAGCATTCCGTGAGGGCTCAGCCACTGGTTAAAGGTGAGGGCTTTCTGAAATGGACAATGTCTTCATTCATAAGACTTTACCATGTGAAGTACTACTGTAAACCCTGACAATCCAGCTATGAACACAGTGTCTGCCTACTGAGGGGAGGGGAGCAAGAGCACCGAGAAATCAAATATGCAAATAAACATGGTGCCATGTAATTTTGACGTAAGAATGAACAAGACATGATGATAGTCCTATAACTGCAGGATGTAGAAGATCAGGGGTTTAAAGCCAAACTTGGCTACATTAGGGAATCAAAAGCCAGCCTGTGCTACATGAAACTGTCTCAAAAAAACAAAAAAACAAACAAACAAACAAAAAAACAAAAAAAACCCCACAACTCCAAGAGAATGACAGCACAAGTTATATTGATATTAATAACATGCCTAGGATTTAACCATGCCTTGTCAGGAAGTACACAACAGGACACAGGAAATACAGAGACCTGCTGAAAGTCTAGAACAAGCCTAAATTTGAAAAATGTTAAGCACACAGGCCTGCATCAGCTCCTGGGAAGGCTGAGAAGGCAGGGCAGTGGAGGCTGGCCTAGGCAACTTACCAAGTGCCTGGGGGGAGAGCATGCGGCTGAGCTTCCCCAGCAGCACATGAACCGACTGTGATAGAGCATGCCTGTAATCCCAGCGTTCCAGAGGTAGAACCAGGATTAGGAGTTAAGGCCAGTCTCTACTGTATAGGGAATTGGAAACCATCCTAGGATACAGAAGAGCCTATTTCAAGAAGGGTAAGGGGGATCCAAGTCGGGTATCCAAATGTGTTTTTATGTCCCCACTGACTGTAACTCAACAATTACTGCTATTTAGAAAACCATTAGCTGGTCTCAATGAAACTAGACATCTTGGGAAGCTCTGTGCTTTCCCTCAGCACACTATTTAAATGGAAATAAAGTTATTTCTCAAGAATATCAAGATATTTAATGCCCTGTTAAAAAGTAGAATCTTGGGGGCCAAAAGATATGGTTCCACAGTTGAGAGTACTTGACGTTCTTCCTAAGACGATCAGAGTTCAGTTCCTAGTGGCCATATAAGATGGCACACAACCATCTGGACCTCCAGCTCCCGGGGATCCAAAGTCCTTTGCTGACCTCCTCAGGTGCATGCTCACAGATGGCATACACGTGAACATTTACATAAATTTAAGAAATAACTTTAAAAACGTAAAAAGTAGACTCAAACAGGACTTGGCTGATCACATTTTTGTCTCAGCACTCAGAAAGCAGGGGCAGGCAGATCTCTGAATTCAAGGCCAGCCTGGTCTACAAAGTTCTAGGGCAGCCAGTGCTGAACAGAGAAACCCTGTCTCGAAAAAAATACCACCCTCCTCCCAAAATGTGATTGATTTTAATACATAAACTGAAAGATCTGCCCACCCGGGGATAATATTACAGCTACCTGGCTATAAAAATAACCATACGGGGCAGGCAACCAAACCCCAAAAGCAGTATCTGATCATTGTGATTTTGTGATTTGCATGAGAAAGGTTCCACAAAGATTCAAGTGTTTAAACACTTGGTCCCCAACTGGCAGTTTTTTGGGGAGGTTATAGAACCTTTAGGAGGTAGAGCCTTGCAGGAGTTAGCACATCACCAGGGACAGGCTTTGAGCTTTACAGCCTTCTTGTCCCCTTTCCTCACCTGTGTACAGATGCAATGTGATGAGCCAGCCTCCTGCTTTCCCGCCATGCCATGCCTTCCTCACCAAGATGAATGCTACCAATAGAAACTGAAGCTAAAGAAAACCCTTTCCTCCTTAACTTGCTATTGATCATGGCATTTTATCACAGCAATAGAAAACAAATACCACTGATCCCTCAGGAAAACCAAGCACACAGAAGATACCTCTACCAAATTATACATGTTAAGTACAAAAACAAAATATACATGTTCTTAGATATATAAATGGAGAAAAAAGAATGCAAAAAAAAGTGACCTAAACTTTACAGCTATGTCTTCACCATGGAGCCCTGGAAGGCCTGGAACTTGCCATGTATGACCTCATAGAGATCTACCAGCCTCTGCACCAAGTGCTGTGATATAAAATGTGCATCATTGCATTGGCTTAGCCATGTTCATTTAAGTGCACTGCTCAAGTTCTTTACATTAGGGACAGAAAAACTGTCAAACAATTTGCACTGTATCAGAGCCTCTAGGAATGTAACAGAAATCATTCTAACACAAGCCCATTTATCTCCTGAACATGGATGTCACCTCATCTAACAAGTTGGCATCTTCAACCCCTGCTTAAGTATGCTTCTGACACTGTGTGTGCTCACACACCTGTGCTATAGCACTTGTAGAGGTTAAAGGGCCACACTTCGGAATCAGCTCTCTGTCCATTGGGAGTTCCAGGGATTACACTGAAGTCATCAAGGCCTGAGTGGCAAGCACTTTCACCTACGAAACCATCCCTGCTGCCATAATCCCTCAACACATTTTTTTTCTTTCTCCTTCACTGTAAGTCAAGTGCAAAATCAGTTACATAGTGGTTTCATAGACTTTAGAAACATGCAGAACAGTCTTATAAACACATGGAAGCATGCATACACTCTGAGAGCGGGCCTGTTTTCTATTTTACTCTGCAGCAACTTCTCAGTCATCTATACTGATCTATAAAGTGCCCAGAATCACACACAATCACAAGGGCAACAGAACAGAGAAAGCTCTGGCATTCCCTACAAGGTGTGATGAAACATTAGACATCTGCTGCCCAGTGGGGAACAGCACTCCTCAGAGGTCTGCCTGGAAAAGGAAATTAGAAAATGCAGAGGGAAGGATGTCAAAGCCAATCTAATCTGCTGAAAACGACTCTGCAAATGCGTGGCCAAACCCTCAGGCCAAGGACCCCTGGTCCAGTGTCTGGACATGCATCTCCTTCCAAGGGCTAGGTGGGTGAGCAGGCACACTAGGATACCTCAGGTCTGAGATCACTCTCCAGGAAAACAAGCATGCAAGGCAAGACTGTAAATTCAAATAGACTGTCTTTGGCAGCAAAGAGAGTACATACAAATAGAAATCCCTTCAGAAAGACTCAGTGAGCTCATACTGTTCACAATGCAATACAGCCTGCTTAATACAATTCCAGCTTCTTTAAATGTGAGTCTCAACCCATATGTAACTGATTGTGGGAATGCAAAAAATCTGGCAGCAGAAAAAGTTTCTGAATTCAAAATCAAGTGTGTAAGGAATCCAACCAAGCAAGGGTGACCTCACTGCAGTCTTGCAGTCTTTACACACCAGAGACCACTATGCTCAAGGCAGATGCTGCCAGGTGTAGGGCTATTAGAATTGGGGTTCAGTTGCCCTCAGCTATATAGTGCATTTAAGGACAGCCTAAGCTACATGAGACCCTGTATCAAACGGGGAAGGACAGGGAGAAAGATAGTTTCTTTCCTATTCCTAAGGCTGGCACAGAACTGTCAGTCAAGTGTGCCACCGAACCCAGCAAACTGCAGGGTTTCTGTTCTTATAAGAAACATCATGATGCCGGGCGTGGTGTGACATGTGTTTAATTCTAGCACTCAGGGGGCAGAGGCTAACCTCACAAGCACTGGATACCTACTTTATATACTTATATGCCAAAGGCAACATGAAATCAAGCAAAATGGTGCCAGTGAAAACTGTCCACAAAATTTTCAGGTTATCTTTATCTTGAATTAAAAGCCTTAGAAATTATTTTCTAAACTGCAAGGGTGCTTTTTTTCTCCACAAAAACTAATGCTATGATTTGCATGTGAGTTGTGCACATCCCCCAAAGATCTATGTGTGCTGAGACTTAGTTACCAGTGAGACGATGCATGAGATTACATGACCTTCTTAGAGATAGGGGGTGGGGAACCTTTCTTAGAAAGGTTTACCATGGTCCTTGAGGATTCTAGCTACTTCCAATGAGTTGTGCACAACATCAAGGAACAAGGCATCCTACCCACTCTGGCTTCCTGAATCACAACAGGAAGCATCTCCTTGTGTGTGTGCTCTTACTAAGATGCAGTCTACCATGCTATGATGCAGTTAAGGGGACCCTCGCTATGCTGTTTGATCTTGTGGTTTGAGTAATAGCTGCCCCCACACCTCAGGCACTGAAACACTTGGTCCCCAGTTGGTGAATGACTCCCTTCCCCGCATTGGAGTTCTAAGTGTGGCCACTATTTATTTCCCAAATATTGTGTGTGTGTGTGTGTGTGTGTGTGTGTGTGTGTGTGTGTGTGTACTGGGGATTGACCTCTGGTTTTGCTAATACCTGCCAGTAATTCTTTTAAGCTTCACTAACTTAAGACCTCATGCCAGGTAGAATAAAATTTGTGTACTTTTTAGAGATTATATCCTTATTAAATTCTTTGAAGAGGTGGCTAATGGGTATTGCGGACAGCTAGACTGCTCCCTGGCTATGTGCAGCCTTAGGCAGCTCACACTTGACCTGTTCATGCATTTGACTCATCGTGGAGGATGGCTTGGGAAGGAGTTTAAGGATGAACCGGCTGACTGGGTGAAAATGCTTAGGAGAGCAATGCTTGAGTAAATGCTTGAGGTTTTGCTAGTATTGGTCATAGCTGCTGTACAGGGCCTGAGTTTTTAGTAGGTTACTACATGAAGTATGAAGTTCAAAAATAGCTTGAAAAAATGTAGCCTGGCCGAATTGCAGAGTCATGTATGGGCTGGGTTATGTCCTTCCATGCTTGCGTTTTTCTTAGCTGTTCTGTCTTTTACATCTCAGGCCTGTTCTTAGTGAAATGCGTCAGCCTCCCAACTGACTTAATCCACACACACCCCATCCCCCATCTTTCTTCCGGAAAACCCATCTGGACATTTTCAGTTTTGATTTTTCTTCAAAGCTCTGGCGTCTGTCCATTTGGCACAGTGAGAGTGTAAGGACTGCCCGGTCCCCACCTTCTGCTTGAGAAGCCTTATGTTACAGGGCACATGGTCGTGCTCAGCAGAGGATGTGCTTGTTGAGGTGACTGATGTGCAGAGGCCTGTCTTAGAAGGAATTCTGGATGACAGATGACTCATCATCTTGGTCCATATGGCTCTGGAGAGGCATCCTGCTAACTGTGGGTGGAAATCAGTGCAAGCCAAGGGAACAGCAAGTCGGTCAGAGAGATGGTGTGTGTTCCGGCTGGGACAGCTCCATCCTTGTTAAAATGTTCAGCCCTGTCTGCTTCCACAGCACTTAGATAGAAAACACCCATTTTATTTTGTTTTCTTTTTGAGGTAGAGTCTCATTAAAGTAACTCAGATGACTTCAGACTCATGGTAATCAGCTTCCTTAGCCCTCCAGATGCTGGGATTACAGATGTGAGCCACCATGATTAATTTTCAAAATATTTTAATTTGGTGCATTGGTAAGCTTTCATTGCTATAACACTAAGCAGAGAAGTGTATAAACAAAAAGTTGTATTTAGTTTAAAGTCGTAGAGGCTGTGTTAGTTACTTTTCTGTTGCTGTGATAAGATATCACAACCAAAAGCAGTTTGTGGAAGAATGAGTGACTTTGTGCTAGGGTTCCAGAGTCCGTAATACCAGGGAAGACATGGCTGCAGGCAGCTGGGGCAGGAAGCAGAGGGATCACACCTTCAATGGCAGACACAGGCAAGACAGCAAACTGGAAGTGAGCCAAGGCTTTCTGTATACCACCTCCCCAAACAGCATCACCAACTGGGGACCAAGTGTTTCAATGCCTGATGTGTCGGGAACAGCTATTACTCAAACCACAAGATCAAACAGCATAGCGAGGGTCCCCTTAACTGCATGGTAGACTGCATCTTAGTAAGAGCACACACAAGGAGATGCTTCCTGTTGTGATTCAGGAAGCCAGAGTGGGTAGGATGCCTTGTTCCTTGATGTTGTGCACAACTCATTGGAAGTAGCTAGAATCCTCAAGGTCCATGGTAAACCTTTCTAAGAAAGGTTCCCCACCCCCTATCTCTAAGAAGGTCATGTAATCTCATGCATCGTCTCACTGGTAACTAAGTCTCTGCACACATAGATCTTTAGGGGATGTGCACAACTCACATGCAAATCATAGCATTAGTTTTCGTGGAGGAAAAAAAAAAGCACCCTTGACTCCTGAATGCAACTTGTTGGGCGAACTATGCCAACTAATCATAGTGGAATGACTGTTGCAGGGGTAATAACCGACTGCTTTCTGATTGGATGTGAGGTCCAGTCTACAGAAGGAATTCACATCTGGTACTGTAACCTTGTTCAACAGCCCAGTGGGAAAGTGACTGGTGCTGTTTTTGCTAAGGGGACATGATGTGCCTGACAAATTGACTTCTAAATATTTATGTTTAAGACCACAGATCAGTGCTGCCATCCAGTCTGGTCAAAGACGCCTCTGTTTACCATGGGTGACTGTTAAAGTAGCAGCTGTTAACTGTCCAAAGTGCTAAGGATAAGTGGCTCTTCAGTACTCATCTCTAAACAGGACATCTGTGTTACCAACCCTCCCACACTTGCAACCACACACACCACAGAAACACCACAGAAGAGTGGGTATGTGCTGGCTATTTATGTGAACTTGACACAAGCTAGATCATCTGACCTGAAGGAGGAGCCTCAGTTGAGAAACTGCCACCATTAAGATTGGGCTTTAGGCAAGCAAGCCTGTAGATCATTTTCTTAGTTAGTGATTGATATCAGAGGGCCCAGCCCATTGTGGATGGTACCACCCTTGGGCTGATTGCCCTAGATGCTACAAGAAAGCAGACCAAACATGCGAGTAAATCCATGGCCTCTACATCAGCTCCTGCCTTCAGTTCCTGCCCTGCCTGCCTTCTATGATGAACTGTGATGTGGAAGTGTAATCAAATAAACCCTTTCCTCCCAAAGATGCTTTTGGTCGTGGTGTTTCATCACAATAGAACCCTAACTAAAATAGGGGAGAAGCCTAAGAGTCAGGAGGAGGAATGTTGTCAAATGCTATCTTCTTGGCACTTTTGACCTGCCTATACTGGGCCCATCGGAGTTTTATCCTGGAGAGGTTCACAAGGCTCTGCCATTCTCTGAGGACTTTCTCCTATAAATAAGCCTTCACCTATGCTCCTTAATTAAATGCACTGAGGCACATAAAAGACAAAAATTTAACAGAAAATTACAAAGAGGTCTAGTTGGGAAGTGGGGAGATCAGTTGGAGTGGGACAACAGATGAAGAGTAAATGTGATCGAAACATTTATGTACAAAAGTTCACAATGAAACTCTTAAAAGCATTTTCCTTAAAACGCTTTTCTTGGTTATTTGAACAGTGACATAAAATTTGAGTAACATGCACAAAATCAAAAGGACTTCCTTTGTTCCTCTGCCTTTTTTGAAAGCTTATCAAACAATCAGCTGACCCCCACTACACTGACTCTGTATCTGTCCCGCCCCCAAATGCAGATTTTCTATTCACACTTTTTCCACCAGGGGGACATCCATTATATTTTATGTGTGTGAATGTGTCTGCTTGCATGTTCACATGTATACCATGTACATGCCTGATGCCCATGAAGGCCAGAAAGGACTGGAAGACCTAGAATAGGAGTTAGGTTCAAGTGAGCTACTATGCTTTTTGCAGGGAACCAAACAGGTCCCCTGCAAGACCAGCAACTGCTAACCACTGGGTCATCTCTTCAAAGCCCTACTCACCTTTAAAAAAAAAAAAATTAACCTTAACCCCTTCAGTAGAAGATTTTCCTCCCTTGTATCCTTGGAGAAACATAAAATGTTTTCTTATAGTATTTGCAGTTATTTTTAAAAAAAACATTTCTTTACACAGATTTTTCCTTTGCTGAGACAGATATTAGTACCTTAAAACAAACAAAGTTTTAAACTATTTGCCAAAAATGGGGTTCTTGAAGACACAGCCCTGGTAGAAATGCAGAATGGAATGGCTGGATCATAACTATGCACAGCACTACAGCTAGGCCCACTCTGTAATCCAGTGGCCTCGAGTGTATTACAGCCCAGGCTGGCCTACAGCTTGCTGTAATCCTCTGCCTTGGCCTCCCAAGTGCAGATGCCCTCACACTGAGGCTACCACTTTTATAACTATTTCTTATGTAGTCAATATAGGATCTTTGGACAGCCTATCTCTGCTAATCTGTGAAAAACAAGAAAACTCATAGCTGGAATTTTTGCAATGCCAGTGAATGAAAAAGCTTCTTAATTTAATATGGTTTACACAGCATGAGTTCATCTCAGAAATCATGAACCAAGGCAATGACAGGCTTCCCCCGTCAAATTATAATATTAAATCAATGACAGATTTAGGGAAAGGAACAGCTAATAAACCGTAAAAACACTATGAGAGTGATGAAGGGTGCCCAAGTCCAGCCTGCCCATCACCCACTTACCATCTAACAGCCAGTGCTGGGTGCTCCGGGTCTCCAGTTCTGACATCATTAGGCGTGTGATCACATGATCTGGAACCAAAAGACCTTTTTCCAGGTACTGTTTTGCGACGTCACCAACTTCTGTTAAAGAGAGGAAAAAGAAACACTCAAGAAGGCTTCAAAGATGGTCGCATTGACACAAGCCTGATTCCAGCACTTAGGAGAAGCAGAAGTTCAGTGTTAGTTATCCTCAGCTACTAGCAAGGTGCAGAACAAACTGGGCTACATGAGATCTGTTTTCCAAAATATGGGAGAAAAAGAACTTAATACACTCTTGGCAGTTTAGCCTTCTGGTTCCTCATCCATGGAACGGTAGAAAAGTTGAAGGAAGGTAACTATTACAGTGCTTTATTTAATATTGATTTTTGTTATGGAGCATTGCTTTTTAAATGCCTAGATTATAAAAAGCAACTTTGAGATATCACAAGCAAAAATACAAGAAATGTAATGGCCAAGATTAAAATAAGGACGGAGGTTGGATACAAAACGCTTAGAAGCACCGGAGGTCACCAGGACAACGGACAATGACAAGAACAGGGCAGGAAGACTGGAGAAGGCTCGACCATTCCCTGGGAGACCTGCTGGGTTGCATAAGACCCTGAGCTATTATCTCATATCCCAGATAGCATCTCGCTCAAAGGAGTTAGTCACCGAGAATGACTAGAACAAGTGGCTAGCTATATGGCCGACAGGTGTGTTGATCCCGTCAGTGCTGGGGGTGAGCCCAGAGGCTCACATGCAGACAAGTGCACTATCACTGAGCACCTTACAGCCCCGGCCATTTACTAGCCCAGGGGAAGGAAGTGAGAAGACACTTGGGAAGCACACTTCGAGTGACTGGGAGCACTCAGCATACATGGAGGAGCCTCAAGCCTCACAGGTGGAAGACATATTCATAAGACATGGGGCTACATATGGAGGGCATAGCCTTTAAATCGGCTTTAGAAAGGTCACCCTCAAACCCAAGACCAGCTACTTAGATTGAGGGGCCTGGTGCAAACTCAAAGTGACACTGGAACAGGATGGCATGGGACAAGCAAAGAAGGCTGAGAGGGTCCCAAGCTTGATACAAGAAGCAGAAGCAAGGAAAGGCGTCCTTCATCTGTCCCTTGAGAGAGTCCCTTGGCTTGATTCAAATCAAGATTAAAATAACCCAGGGAAGGCTTCCAGCACTCTCACCACAGTATGTGACGAAGAGAAGGGTTAAGCACAGCATAGTGCTCCAAAGATTTCAGGCAGCTGTGGCCTTACTCTGAAGGATGACAGGCAACATGTCCACTGCCCTGACATAAGACACAGCTCTCAAACTCTACCCACCACAAAGACCCACAGCCATCAGGATTAGCCCATGAAGAAAGCCCTCTAAGAAGAGTGCACCTTGTCATAAAATAGGTCATCTCCAAAACTGGCCCTGTAACCTGCCCTGGCCAGGTTACTTAGAAGAAAAAGTCCTCATTAAAAAGCTAATGCCAGAATATTCTGATGAATTACAGAGCTGATCCAAATTCCCAAGGAGTCCAAAGATTGAATACACATACTATTACATTCATCCATTCATTCATCATTCATTCATTCTCTCTGCCATTGTCTGTCTGTCTCTCTGTCTGTATTCACACACATGCAGGAGAGGGGGTGCCAGATAAAAATTGGGTATCTCTTAAGTTACACAGAGTGACCTCTATTTTGAAATCCATCTGCTTCAACCTCCCATGGGTCAGGATTACAAATGTATTCCTCTCTCCTGGCTAAAATTTTAAACTGAAATCTATAGAGCTTTAGCCAAGTTGCTCATCAGTCCAAATATTCATGCTTCAGAGTTCTGTTAGCTCAGATTTGTTTGAGGTTTTACGGTTGTGCACATTCATGGAAGCAACGAGTAGATTGCTGTGGTCAACACCACACAGCCAGCTGCAAATGGGCAGAGACTATTGTGAATATTTGTAAGATGAAAAGAAAATGCCTCTTTCTAGGGAAGGCACTGTGTAGGGGGCACTCGGTGCTGTCTGGGACTGGATGTGGTTTCTGGTCTTATGGCTTGTGATTCCACTAAGAACTCATTGAGCTGGGATATGATGGATGCCAGACCCTTCACCAGCCTACCACTTGGCCTGTCTCAAAGCTTAAAGCTTTCAACAGCAAAATGCCACACCAATTTCTATCAATGGGCAAAAACTTAAAGTCAAATTAAATTACAAAGACCAGATATAGTAGAACACACCTATAACCCTAATAATATTTGTGAGCCAAAGTCAAAAAGATTGCTACAAGTTCAAGGTCAGCCTGGTATACAGGGTGAGTTCCAGGCTACCTAAGGCTAACCTGTCTCAGAAGAGGCGGGAAAAAAAAACTGGCAAGATGGTGTCACCAGCAAAACCACTGGCCACTAAGCTGACAACCTGAAAGATGTCCAGAATCTATACAGTGGAGAGAACTGATTCCCTCATGGTGCCCTCTGACCTCCCATATGCAGCAGGGCATGAACCACTGCCACCACCATCCCTACACACTAGGTTGTGTGATTTAGGAAGACTTAGGCGATACAGCCTTGCTGGAGGAGTGATGTCACTGCGGATGGGCATTACACATACAAAGGCTTGCCTACTTCCAGTCTACTCTCTGCTTTGTGCCTGTGATTGAGGATGTCAGTTCTCAGCTTCCCATTCCTGCTACCATCCTATGGCTTACTGCCAGGCCTTCCTGCCATGAACTCTTATCTCAATGGAACCATAAGCTGAAATAAATTCTTCCTTCTATAAGCTGCTTTGGTCATGGTGTTTATCACAACAACAGAAAAGTAATACAATGCCCACTTGTCTTTTACTGATAAAATCCTAATATAAGGAAGGTGTATGTTTTTCTTCCTAAAGGATCTGGCCAGTTATACAAAAGTTGAAAGGAGACAAAATTATTTTAACAATGAGTTACTATTACAAAACTATATGGGAAATCAAGGCTATAAGATACAGGGCAGTGGCTGGCAGGAGCAGGGTGGGAAGCACGCATTTAAAAGGTAGTGTTTTGTACATAATATTCTATTTCTTGGGCTAAATAACGCCTCCCTCCCCACCGTGTGTGTGTGTGTGTGTGTGTGTGTGCCTGTCAGCCTCTTTGTTCTAAGTGAGAGCAAACTGGATTCAGAGAATAAGCTAGTCAAATGTCCACCATACAGCAACTTCCTGTGATGCCTAGCTGGGTCACTAAAGACAAACATTCTGTGCCCATTCAATGCCCCTGAAGAAAGACCTTGGCAGGGAACCAATTCCTTCCCGAGGCTGCACACACTGTAAGCACCAAACGCAATGTGAAAGGGACAAAATTAGAAGAAACTGGGCTCCCCTTAGTAGCATCCCTTCTGCAAACTCTGATGACAAAACAGGATAGTTCCGACATGCACAGGTCTAAGAGGCCTGATTAGCCCTAACTGTAGCTTTGTGATCTCAAAGACTAGTTCTTGCTCTCTCCAGAATATTCAGGCACTTACTGTTTAGCCTTCATAGTACTCCGCTAAGGAAGACACGGGAGTCAGCCATGCTGACAAACACCTTTAATTCCAGCAGCCAGGAGGCAGAGGGGGTTGGATCTCTGAGTTCCGGGCCAGCCTGATCTACATAGGCAAGTTCTAGGCCACTAAAGTGGAAATTTCTGATTTCTTTGGAGATTCAGTTATGTCATGCAATGTTTTGCTGAAGCAGACACAGGTGAGAAGATGTTTTGCTGAAGCTGACACGGAAGAGGAACTGTGATGTCTAGAAAGAATATAAATATGACCCCACAGACAGAGTGACAAGGCTCTGGCATTGGTTCACCTTGCACTGCGTAGCTGGTCTTGTCATGACTTCATAGAGAGTAACTCACCAAAGAATTTCTCGTGATATTCTGGCTGCTTCTTTGCCACTTCCACAGACTCGTGCTGATTCGGCAGGGCCTCACAGTTTCTTCTGAAACTAGCTGCTGCTACTGATTCATGTTTGGTATTTGCCAATTAGACTGGACTACCATTATTGATTCTTGTTTGATGGGTTTTTTTTGGGGGGGGTATGGGGGGTTTCAAGACAGGGTTTCTCTGTGTAGTCCTGGCTGTCCTGGAACTTACTCTGTAGACCAGGCTGGCCTCGAACTCAGAAATCCACCTGCCTCTGCCTCCCAAGTGCTGGGATTAAATTAAAGGCGTGCACCACCACTGCCTGGCTTCTTGTTTGATGTTTTGAACTGGACTGCTAATATCCGGACAACAAAGACTGGGATCTCCTCAAAGAACTTCCTTTAAACAGGTCCATAACCCCCATTTCCTATTACCCTTTCTTTTCCCTTACCTCTGGTAGGTGGGCTAGAAGGGAGGTTGAAGTGTTAAAGAACCCTAATTAATCTAAGCCAAAATATCTAAGCTAGCCAAGGCAACATTGTGAGACCCTGCCTGAAAAAAACTAAAAACGCTTTAAAAGTCTTAGAGAAGAGGGTCAAGAGTAGGTCAGAAGGAAAAAAAATGCATATATGATATGCAGGTATATAATATCTGAAAGCTTTAGAAAAAATATTTTAGAAAATCTTAGGTAAAGGGGTTTACTGCCAAGTCTGACCTGTGGTAGAGGGGACTCATACATACAAACTGTTCTCTGACCTCCACAGTACCCAAGAGCACACAGAACCAACCACAAATAATAACAGGCTGAAGAGATAAGTTCAGTGGTGCTCACCCACGAAAAAGCCAAGCATGGTAACATGTGCTTCTAATCTCAGTGCTGACGAAGGAGGTAACAGGAGGAGCCCTAGAGCTTGTGGTCCAGTCAGTTTAATTCAATGAACCAGCCTAGGTCCTAGGAAGAGGGTCTGTCTACCTCACAAACCAAGGGAGGCCACACCTGTGAAATGCCACTCACATTCGTCCCCAAACACCGCTTTACAGCGCAGAGACATAACGACAAGGACTGGGGATGTGGCTGCATTTGTAGAGTGCTTGCCTAGCATGTAGGGTCCGCCCCTAGCTCCATCTACCTGCACTACAGAAACCAGACATGGCAGTGCACACCTGGAGTCCCAGCTTGGAGGGTAGATGTAGGAGAGCAACCAAAAGCTCAAGGGCATACTTCACTACAGAGCCTCAGGCTAGTCAGAGCTACATAAAACCCTGACTTAAAAAAATGTCCAAGGCTGGGGGTTTCGTAGATAAAGTGCTTGCCATGCAGTTGTGAGGATCAGAGCTCAGATCCCAAGAACCCACACAAATGAGTGGGTGTGGTGGCCAGCGCTTAACCACAGAGCTCAGAAAGTAGAGACAAGGCATCCCTGGAGAATTTGGCTAGTCCAGACCCCAAAAGCAAGCTCTGCCTCAATAAAGGTGTCTAGAAATCAAGGAAGACTCCTGATGACACCTTCATGCAGCCACACACATGAGCAGACCCACACAGTTCTCACACACACACACACAGAGAGAGAGAGAGAGAGAGAGAGAGAGAGAGAGAGAGAGAGAGAGAGAGAGAAAGGCAGAGCCTCCTCCCATATACATCAAATTATTTGGCCCTTCCTATTGGTTTAATGAACAGTGCAAACACTCATTTTCTAAAACATAATAAATCATAAAAAGATGATAGAATTTCATGAGGCACGCAAATGCAGACATCTACATCCTGAGTATTTTCTTGGCCCTGTACCTGAACATGTGCACTCATAAAACACACCATGAACATCTGGTGGAGTACCACACACTGCCTCCCAGGCAGCCAAGAAAAACAGGCAGCAGAAGACCACAAGGAAACAGATAAGGTCAAGTAGTCTGGAAGTCAGCCAGAGCTTGAAGACTATTAGGGGCTCAGAGTATTGAAGCATGTTTTCAGGGTCAAGCTGCAAATCTGCTCTGGTACCCACACCAGGCACAGCGGTCCTGAGGAGGGGCTTATACTTTCTTCCTTCCTGGTGTTCTTTCTCTGCAAAGAAAGAACCCCATCCCTGAAACCTGATCCCAGTCCAGTGACTATCCCCATTCAGAGAACAGGGAAATTTCATTTCATTTTTAATCTGACCCAAAGTCATTCCTGGTCATGGCAGGAGGCTGCCGTGCAATTGTCGAGCCACCCCCTGAGCAGCAAGTACCTTGGCTGTGGATCAGCTCCAAGAGCCACAGTTCTCCATGCCTCTGCGCAGGTGGGACAAGCTGCCACAGCTGCTCAGGCTCAACTTTTCCCCTCTCCGTCCTTCAATTTTCTCATAACCTAGCAGAGAACTAAAACTGAAAACCGAAAAGCGGCCAGCACATGCCCTCCCAAAACAGGCTGGGAAGGGGAGCGAGAACTGATGTCAAGACTTCCCACGGGGTTCCCTCAGACACAGAGGGGCCCTGTGGCACACTAACAGGCCAGGCTGCAGTCAGTCACCCTTCAGCCACAGCAGTTGGCAGCAATAGGAACAGCAGTAGCCACTAAGAACTAAGGATCTGGGGCTGGAGAGAGAGAGCGCCACAGTTAACGGCTGTTGCTGCCCAAGCAGAGGACCTGGATTCTGACCCCAGCACCCATGTCAGGTACCTCAAATAATTCTGCTCCAGGGAATCTGATGCCCTCTTCTGGCTCCTGCAGGCATCCACACATAGGGCATACTGCCAAACAGATGATAAATAAATGTCCTTCAAAATAAATTTTAAAAGCAAAATCTAAGGACTGACCTGTAACTCTCCCAACTATGGTAAAGGCTACTATTTGATTTTTGAAACAAACAGGTGTTAGCTGCGCATGGTGGCGTACAACTGTAACCCCTACACTAAGGACAGTAAAGCAGGCGGGTTACAAGTGACACCAACCTGGGCTATATAGCAAGATCCTACCCCTGCCCTCTCCCCTGTTGAACCAAAAATTAAAATGTTTTCCATAAAAACCTATAAACTTTCTGTTATGCCTGATTTCCTTCTTTCCCTATCCTCTTTGGTTTTTGTATTTTGTTGTTGTTGCTGTTGTTTGTTTGTTTCATGGAGTGAAGCTATTTCTACCAGGGGAAGATTGTGATACCCAGGTGGTTTGGGCTACATGCATGCTCGTCTTTAAGAGTGGTCTTCCTAATCCTGAACACACTGTTTCCTTTCCCTCTTCTAAGAGCTAAGCTGTGCTTACACTGCTGTACCTGGTGTGCAGTTTCAAATGCAAAGATAGAACATGTCTGCCAACTCTTGGATTCTACATAATGGGAATCTCAGAGTCTTCCTGCAGACACCTCACTAGAACAAAGCCTTCAAAGGCTTTCCCTGACAACTTCCTCATGTAACCGATTCTCAGGTTATAGTCTTTCTTCACCAAAGCACTCTTTTCCTGTTCTCAGGGGAAGAACTCTGCTCAGCTGAGTGAGCCACTTAAAGCCTCGTGGAACCAGATGTCCCTTCGCTTTTTACAAGTTATTATGTGTATGGGTGTTTTGCCTGTGTGTTATGTGTGTGCACCATGTGCCTGGTGCCTAGAAACTAGAAAAGAGCATGGAATCTCCTAAAACTGGAGTTATAGGTAGTTTTGAGCCACCATGTGGATGCCAGGAATTGAACCTGGATTGTCTGCAAGAACAGCAAGTGCTCTTAAACACAGAAAAAAATCTCTCCAGGCCCCATCACCTTAAAAAACAAAACAAGATCTTGTATGTACTCCAGGCTGGCCTGAAATTAGTTAGTGACCCTTCTGCCTCAGCCTCCCATGTGCTGGGATTATAGGCATGCACCACCACACCTGGCCCATCAATATTTTTTTTCAATGCTGCAAATAAAGAACAAAAAAAGGAAATGACCATGGTGATAAATAAAAACTAAACATCCAAAATCCACCCTAGACAAGAGAAAGGCAAATCCTCAAGCTATCAAGTCTATCAAAGGTAAAGGTGTTTGCCATCAAGGCTGACAACCTTAATTTGTTCTCTACAACCCACATACAGAACAGCAGAAAACTGGGCCCCACAACTTCACACACACGATAGATAGATAGATAGATAGATAGATAGATAGATAGATAGATAGATAGACAGACAGACAGACAGACAGACAGAGGTAGGTAGGTAGATAGATAGATAGATAGATAGATAGTAGACAGATGATAGATAGATAGATAGATAGACAGACAGACAGACAGACAGACAGACAGGACAATAAAAGATTCAAATACCTATGATGCTCCTCCCTTTCTTAGAGACCCTTATGAGGAAGATAACTTTATCTAAAATTTTAATCAAGTTTTTAAAAAGCCAAGTGTCCAAGCTGCTTCTTCTGCGTCCTCTAGTCTGACTGCCCAAGGAACAAGCAGAGCGTCTTTGACCAGGAGGTAGAGCCAGGGAGTCAAGGGAAGTTCAGTGGGGGATATGGATAAGAAACCAGGAGGTACTGGAAGCCTGGAAAGGGGATTTAGAAAAAACAGAGCCTCCAGCCACGGTAGAGCAGGACATCTACTTGCTGACCTCTAGGACAGGGTGGGTAACGGCTAGATTATGTGCTTGTGATGGGTGACAGTAGTGTCTGATATGCCATGCCACAATGTTGCTAGTCACCCAAACAGCTGATATCACAGGCATGTACCATTTAAGATTTTTTTTTATATATTTTTTAATTATGTGGGTGAGGTAGGTAGGGATGTCCATGTGAGTATGAGGTGCCCATAGGTATCAGGTATTAGATCCCCCTAAAGTTGAATATAGGATATAGGCAGTTGTGATCCATTCAATGTCATTACAGGGAATTGAACTCAGGTCCTGTGGAAGAATAGTCTGTGCTCTCAACCACTGAAGAGATGGCTCAGTGGTTAAAAGTACTGGGTGCTCTTGCAGAAGACAGAACACATTGGCTCACAAACATCCTAACTTCAGTTCCAAAGGACCCAAGGCCCTCTTCTGGCTTTCTCAGGCACAGACATGCAAGTGGTACAGACATACATACATATATTCAGAAAAACATCCATATCCATGAAACAAAATTAAACTGAAGAAGCAGTTAACTGCCAGCCTGCTCCCTGAAGGGACAATCCATTTCCACGGTTATTTATATTCAAACAGGCATTAGATCATCTAGACACCGCAGGTACTTCTCTTATTCATCAAATAGCCTGTAGGGCACAAACCCCTTGATTTCAACCTATAAGCTTACTCTAAAGTCTCTGGTCTTCAAATCCACATTGCTATTTCAAATAGCACATACCTGAAGTTGAATGCTCTACCAAGGAGACTAATTTTAGAGACACTTCAAAACGTTCACACTTATTCCACTGCCAAAGAAAGGAGAAAAACACCACAGGCACACAGGTCAGAAATGCCCGGGCTGCTCTCCAAAGAGTGCACGGAGAGAGTGACATATTTCCAACAGTGACTTCCCTCCCTTTCTCATTATAAAAACCAGAACATCTAAGAGCCTCCAGAGAGGACTAAAACCCAGGCAGGATACACTCCTCACCAGCCAAGGCAGCAAGTGAAGCAAGCAGCCAAAAAAATTAAGTTATGTTAGAGTCACTCCACTTCCACTGCTTTGCTTAAAATGTCAAACAAGTCCCACACATTGTCCTCTGATCTCTACATATGGCCTGGCATGCACATACGTGTGCAAATGTGCACACAAGTTTATTTAAGAGGCTAAATAGATGGCTCAGCGGTTAACACTGGCTGCTTTCCAGAGGATTCAGGTCCAATTCCTAGATCCCAGCTAGAAGCTAGAGAACTTCTGTAACTCATTTCAGAGGATCCAGTGTCCTCTTCCTACCTCGTAGGGCACCATGGCACACATGGTGCAGACATACATGCAGGCGAAGCAGCCATACCCATAAAATAAATGATAATATTTTTATGCCCACTTTGGTGATAGTCTACTTCGCTCTTTGTCTTTTGTATGACTTTACACTTATGATTTTGTGTAGATACCAATAAAATAAATGTGTACTTTGAAATTATAGGGTTGGGCACGGTGGTGCACATCTGTAATCTTAGCAACTTGGTAGGCTGAAGCAGAAGAATGAGTCCCAAGCCAGCCTGGTCTGTACAGCAAGAACAAAGAGGAAACACTGTTACAATGAGTGGGGACCAGGTCCACAGAGGACCATGATGAAGCTCTAACAGACTCCTGGTCTGCACTTCTTAACACTTGGAACTTTCATAGCAGAGTGTTAAGAGCTGGTTTTACAACTTCTTCTGGCTTTTCAGTAACTACTCATCACTGGACAGATTTAAGAGATAACTAAAAGTGCCAGCCACAGTGACTGAGGCTGGGGTTCACAGTTAGCCTAGTCTAGGCTACACAGTGAGTTCCAGGGCAAACTGAGCTACAGAGAAAGACTATTTCCACAACAATAAAAAGTAAAACAGCAGCAGAACCAGAAGGACAAAAATATTCTCTTAAGGCCCAAAAGCACCGCTTGCCAGCTCCAGTGAGTTCCTGGCTTCCGTCCCTAGAACATCCTGCAGCCAACAGCAGTTCCAGCCAGAGCTGGTCCACCATCTGCGACTGCCTTTCACAGTCACAGCAGAGCGGGGAGAGCAGTCTCAGGCAGCAGACTGGGCTTGGCTAGCTCCTCTGCACACCAGCCAGGGGAGTCAGTGCTGCAATATGACATTCAAAGCACCTCTATCTAGTACAGGACAAGAAAGATTCACAGCCTCCTGCCTTCATCTAACTAGCCAGACAAACAGTAATGTCTATTACAACTGTCCATGGGGTGACAAACAGTAATGTCTATTACAACTGTCCATGGGGTGACAAACTGTCCATGGGGTGACAAACTCACTCCATAGCCCACACACAGACCTTGAGTTCAAATTTATTTCAAACTTCCAGCTATCATGAGCTTCTGTAATAAATGGGCCCACTACAGATGCCAGATGCACACTCAGCAAGCACATTTATTAAAATATTTTTCAATGCTAAAAGAAACGCCAAAAGCTAAAATAAAAAGCTACAAAAATTCTAACTCAAAACAGGACCTAACTTGTGCTTCTTCAACTCAATTCTAAAGTCTGCTGGGTCTTCTGAAGCCTTGGAGGTGGCTCAGTGGGTGAAGGTCCTTGCCCCAGAGTCCTACATGATGGAGGCAAAGCGCTTCCAAAGTTGTTCTCTGACCTCCATAGAAGAGCCATTTAAGGCATGGCTTCATAACCCAGGCTGCCCCAAAACTCTCCAATCCCTTCTTGACTAAGCTTCTCAAATGCTGGGAACTCTTCACCTCACACTGGTACTGAACTGGGTGCAATGTGTGCATCCTACAGAACCAGCTACCTGCCCTGTGGGCTGACACGGAGGATTTCTTGAACCCTGACCTGTGTCCTTGCTAGATACCAGCAGTGTAACTGTGAACCGCCTCCTCCTTCCATGTGCCCCAGCCTGGAGTGGCAACAAGACCTCTCTCAAAGGAATAGACAAAAAAGTTGGCATTTTGTTCACTGCTATATTAAAACTACTATATTGATGGAGGTTTTTCTTTTTCCTTTACTCCCTCCCCCTTCTCTATCTCCCTCCCTCCCTCCCTTTAAAAGGCAAGGTCTTACTCTGTAGCCCAAGCTGGAATTCATTGTTATATGAGCTGATTTAGACTCTAACTAACGGCAGTTTTTCTTGCTTCAGCTTCCTAAGTGCTGGGATTACAGACATGAGCCACCACACTGGCACTCTCCACAGATGAAGAGACCGCTCTGCAGTTAAGAACAAGTACTGCTCTTACAGAGGACCCAAGCTTAGTTCCCAGCTCTCTTGTCAGGCAGATCACAACTGCCTGTTAACTCCAGCTCCAAGGGACCAGATGCCCTTTTCTAACCTTCCTGGGCACCTGCATTTATGTGCACACATCCACAGAGACACATAAGACATACATATACACATTATAAATTTTTTAAAAACTTGATTGAGCCCTGGGAGATGGCTCAGTAGTTAAGATCCTTTACCATTCCTAAAGGGACCAAAGACCAGATCTCAGAATCCACATCCGGAAGTTCATGGCTGCCTGCAACATTATCTGCATGGGGTCCAGCAACCTCTCTTCCAACCTCTGAAGGTACCCACGCATGCACACACATGCATGTACATAAATAAAAAATGAAATCTAAAGAGAAGGAAAACTATGGCTGGAGAGACTGCTCAACAGTACTCTTCCAGAGAGTCAGGATGCAGTTCCCAGCACCCACATGAAGGCTCACAATAATAGAGATTTAACCTTTTAAAAAGATTTTATTTTTATTTTATACATATGAGTGTTCTATCTGCACATATGCCTGCATGCCAGAAGAGGACATCGGATCCCATCACAGATGGTTGTGAGCCACCATGTGGTTGCTGGGAATTGAACTCGGGACCTATGAAGAACAGCCAGTGCTCTTAACCACTGAGCCATCTCTCCAGCCCAGAGATTTAATTTTTTTTTTTTATGATGTACATTATTTCTCAGTATCTCTCACATCCCTACGAACAGTGCCTGACTTGCCTTACTAACAATTACAGCCCTGTCAACACTCTTAACCCTCCACGGTAGATCTACAATCACTCCAACTGTAAGAGAACAAAGGCTGGCCTTCTTGCCCAACAACACAGGGCCAAGGTGGGTGCCACCGAGAGCCCTACTAAACAATTAATTTACAATTTGGGATTTTAGAAAGCTAACAACAGCGCTGGGAGACAGCTCAATCAATAGTAATGGGCTTGGCAAGCAAGTGTGAGAAACTGAGCTTAGTACACAGTTTCAAGAAAGTGAGACCCTGTCTCAAAAAAAAAAAAAAAAAAAAAAAAAAAAAAAAAAAATGGAGATCTAGAGAAAACTTAGTTGAGAGCATTGGTTGATCTCGAAGAGGACCTGGGTGGCATTCCCAGAACCCACCCCCCTATGGTGGGTCACCACCTGGAATTTGTTACAGAAGACCCAGCATCCTCCTCTGACCTCTAAAGGCCCCATGCTCACATGTGGTACTTATACATATATACACCTACACTCATAATAGAAAAACTAAGTCTTGCCGGGCGGTGGTGGTGCACGCCTTTAATCCCAGCACTTGGGAGGCAGAGGCAGGCGGATTTCTGAGTTCGAGGCCAGCCTGGTCTACAGAGTGAGTTCCAGGACAGCCAGGGCTATACAGAGAAACCCCGTCTCGAAAAACCAAAAAAAAAAAAAAAAAAAAAAACCTAAGTCTTAAAAAAAAAGATAGATGAAGCCTGAAGTAATTAATGACACCCAGACATACCAAAATAAGAAATAATGTATGCAATACATGGGACACAATTCAAATAAACTAACAATTATGGATAACTTTGGGCTAACTGTAATCTGTTGTTAATGTGTTGATCAATGCCCCCAGCATTTAAGGTGATCCGACTGGAAGATACCCAGCCCCCAGCAAGTTCTTGTCATCAATTCTACGCAATCATCCTAACTCTTGACCTAGCAAAGAGGCCCTGAATCAAAGGCTAGACGATATGAGTACCCTAGAGTAGTACAGCTGGTGTCTTATACTGAGATCCTACGAGCAGGGAGAAGGGGAGGGAGACAGCTCACTAGCATCCCTCTTGGGCAGGCCAGGGACACACTCTGTTGACTAGGCTGGACTTCACTCACACTGATCCTTCAATCTCTGCATTTTGAGTGTGAGCCACCACAACTGGTTATACCAGCGGGTTTCACAAGGCTATGCAGGACAGAATAGTCTTCACAATGCCTGAAATAGCATGAAAATTGAGATTAAACAGAACACAACGGCCCTCAACAGCTAAAATGATTCCATTTAATCATGAGTGTTGGTGCTGGCCATCAAAATGGAGTCACAGTAAATGGGTTGGTTTTTGGGGTTTTTGTTTTTTTTAATCTAGCAGGGTATAGTGGCACACATTTCATATCTGTGACAGTAGTTGTTCAGGCCAGCCACCATAGGGAGTCCCAGTCTACACAGCCAAACCAGTATCTCAATAAAGAAAAGGCATACCTTTACCTGGTCAACATAGTAAGACCCAGACTTAAGAACCCAAAATCCACAAGCTAAATAGATAAGATAGTTTAGATAAGATAAATAAGTGTTTGCTACAAGCATGAGGGCTTCAACTCAATTCCAATATACATAAAAAGCTTGGTGTGCTAACACATGCTTGCAATCACAGCACTAGGAAGACAGGCAGCTGGATTCCCAAGGTTCACTGGCTAGCCAGCCTAGCCAAGTGATGAGCCCCAGATCTCAGTGAGACCCTGCCTTAAAGAAAAGCAAAACAAAAACATCTGAACAGTTCCTGAGGAACACACCCAAAGCTGACCTCTGGTAAGCGCACACACTTGAGGCTTACAAACATACACACACACTCACACTCACGCACTCATATGGGCATACACACATATGCAAAGAAATACTTATGTCAGTGGACAGATAACAACATCAGATCAAGCACTCAATATCCAGTGAAGATGCCTTGCGTAGCCCAATTCAGAGCTTGTAGAGCTAACACCATCAAATCAGGGACTCAGACATGCATTCAGCAGAGATGTGTGTCCAGCTGACTGCCTAGGGAAGCTGACCCACTGACTTTCCCACTGCAGCCACTGTACCACGGAACAGACAAGAGTAACATCTGGTGGAAGTGGAAACGGCTCACCTTCTGGCTGTTCTCAAACACATGAGCACCTGATCTGATGTTCTTTCCTGTCTGCTACTTCTTTGTTACTTCTTATTTGTTACAACATTCTTAATAAATTAACTCGTTCATTCACAACCAAAAGCACAGCTTTCCTACAGACTGTACTGAACACACACACATCACACACACACACATACACACACATACACACACATGCATCACACACACAGCAAGCACACATGCGCTTGGGAGGGAGGGAAGAAAGAAGGAAGAAAGAAAGTAGGCCTAGATAGTCTCAGAAACAACAGTGTAAGGCTATTTTTTCTCAGGAAAACAGACCACTCAAGTCAGCGAAGAGGCACCTTGAAACTATTTTCAGTATCTTTAGGGACAGTGGATGCAATTTATGTGACACTGAAGACAGAAGCTAGACAAGTGGATGGCATCTCTGTATGAGGGGAAAATCTCCCAATCATCAGACCCATACATGGATGGAAGAGCCCAATCTACGGCGGGGGGGGGGGGGGGGGGGGCGGGCTAGCAGCTGCCGCAGGAGGACGAAAGTTACGAAAGTTAAAATGGCCACTTGGGCAAAATGACCCAAAATCCCTTCCAATTCTAAAACATTTAAGAAAGTGAATATTTAAAACTCACCAGCTTCATTGTTATGCGTACTGTTCAGTCCCTAAGAACTCTGGAAAAACCAAAACAAAACTCGGCGGAAGAGAGATTTTGTACTTCCTCCAAGCTGCAGACTTCATTTTCCTAAAACTAAAGGATGGAGTTGATGTCTAGCCAAAATCCAACCTTCCTTTAGAAAAAATAAAAGAATGTTGTGATCTAAGATAACTATGGATGATATCTTAGTTATCCATAGTTACTGCTTAAGAAAACAAATCCTGGAACTAGACCACATATTCAATCTACACTGGCTATTCTAACCAAGAAGTAACAGCCACTCTCTTTAAGAAGACTAATAAATATCCAAAATAAGAACTGAATGAACCCATTTAAACCTAGGGGGAGATCTGAACTGATGGGTTTTCTAGTGTAGACACAGTCATAGGCACTGGAAGGCAAGTTCCACAAACCCAGACCACTTTATACCATTAGGAGTCAAAAAGCAAATCTCAAAGTTTCCCTTCCCGCTGGCACTGCGCAGTGCATCCTTTCTGATGGTACAAATGTTAAACCGAGCGAGACTGGTATGGGCTACCTGCTAACAAACAGCCAGTCTTTCTGAGATCAGGAAGCCATTATGATTAGGTGCCGAGTGGCATTACCACTGTAAAATAGACTGAATATCATGTGGCCTGTGTACATTTCCAGAGGTGCTTTCTTTTTGCTTTTTTGTTGTTGTTTTGTTTTGTTTTTTGTTGGTGTTTGTTTCAAGAAAGAGTCTCATAGTCATGCTGGCCTTGAACTCATAATCTTCTTGCTTCAGCCTCTCAAATGCTGAGACTACAGATGTAGGATCCCACGTTCAGCTGACTTGGTAAAGAGCAAACAAAGGGTGACATACATGCTGGACAAGCTTACTGAGCTGTGCCCCCAACCTATTTTGAAACAGTCTTACTAAATTACATCAGCTGAGACCTCCCTGTTGTAAACCAGACTGGCCTGGAACTCACTCACATCCTTCTGCCTCTGACGCTGGGATTGTAGCCTGTGCCACCACACTCAGCTTGATTTGTACAGAATTTTTGTTCTGTGGTGTGGGTCCCTGGGAAGTGTGTGGATGTCAGAAGTTGAGTCTCTACAGCCATCGTGTTTTGAGGCAAGGTCTCTCTTGCTTCTTGTGCATGTGCTACAACAGTCCCACAAGCTTCCAGGCAAGTGTGCCACCTGCCTGTAGGCGTGCTGGAATTAAAGATGCGTGTCAGCCCCCACGTCCAGCCTCTTACCTGGGGTCCTGGGTTCCAGCAATTGAACTCAAGTTATCATCAAGCTGGCACAGAGAGCACTTTTTTACCTACTGAGCCATTTCCCTGACCCTTAATTTGAACATTTTCAAAGGGACAATTTTACTGTGTGCAAACTTTATCTCAGTAAAAGCTGGTTTATACATTAACAGCAGCAACAGAAATAAATTCTTATAACAAGAATCTGACCACTCAAGAAACCTTGAGCTTACTGTATTCCATCCATCTCATGAACAGAGAGGACTAGAATCCTCTCCTTTTTCCACTTTAAGTTTACTCTACCTGCCAATGTTTGAACACCAGATCCTTCCTCCACTTGGAGCTTAGTTCAAACATCTCAGAAAGACCTGACTTCAATCTGACCTCGCTGTAGCTCTGTGGTACAATGCTTGCCTACCTTGGATGTAGTAGTCTTCCAGTGACCAGTCATCACTATAGTATGCTTCCTTCTTGATATACTTAACTCAGGACATAAAGCATAAGAAATGACACTTTACTCTGTCATGTCCAAAACCTCTGAACTCAACTGCTATTAATTAACTTACTATTTAAATGGTGAGAGACTATGACTGAAGTCATTATTAACAACCAAAGGGAACCTGTTACTGAGAGAAGAAAATGAACTAAAGATACAGATGGTATGAAGAAGTCCCAGAAAAGAGCCACCTGTGGTGGGAACAGTGCGAAAAGCTTCAAAGCCAAAGCTGAAGACGAATTCAGAAAATGAAAGTCATACCAGGGGAAAGTTAAGGCTGAACAATGTCCCCGGCCCACCTGATCACTGACTTCAAAACTCCGCCCACACATGCACACAGCACGAGGCCTCACTGGAACCTACAACTTGAACCATAAGCCATAAGTTCGGAAAGGTCAGAGAACAAGTTGGGCACGCATGCCTCCCCATGCCTAACACTGGCACAGAAACTGCTTCTAATGCCTAATGAAGGAACACTAGGCTCCCGCAATGTTGCAGACCTCACACTGTTACAAGGAAGACTCATTTCTACCTCCTTAATCCCGCAGATGGTTTCTATTTTAGACCTATTTGGTCCTTTTTGTGGGTGGGGGTGATGCTACCTTCTTCATAGATTTAAAAATGTTTTGAGGGTAGAGCTTCTGAAACAAAAACCCTACAAATCTCTAGTCTACCAAACTTGTCTCCTGTGACAATAGCCCAAACTGACCTGAAATTGTTAATCCTCCTGCCTCAGCCTCCTGAATGCTAGCATTTAGAGTATGTGCCACCCTGCCTTCCCAACTTTTTGCACCTCAACACACTTTTGGAGAGCTAAGTTGCTATGATTTTCTACCACCTGCTGTGCTTGTCAAATGTATCCCCTATACCTAAAGATTTAAGATAATTGCCAATGACAATTTTTAAAGGCTTCTAAAGGTATTAGCCCGTGAACTCCCTCGAGAATGGGGTTACCTTTCCTCTTACAAAAGGTGTGAGGGGTGGGGGTATAGCTCAGTTAGTTTATAGTAAAGTTTATCAGTATAACTATATAGTTCAGTTAAAGTAGAAGGGTGGGAGAAACAACTTACAATTTGGGCATGGTGTCATAGCCTGTAATCCCAGCACTCAGTGCGAAGCTGAGGCAGGAGAATAAATGATTAAAGCTTATCTGGGGTCTCCATGGTCAGACAACATCACAAACAAAAGGGCAGGTAGTCAGCATGATGGCTCAGAAGGGAAAGGCACTTGCCACTAAGTCTGACAACTGATTACTGCTCAATCCCTGAAACTCACACAGCAGAACTGACTCCTAAGCTATCCTCTGACCCCCGAGTGCACAACCACCCCACATAAATATATATAATAAATGTTCAAAAACAGCAGCAACAAAAAGCTTTAAGCAGCATTTAGCCCTCCCCCTTCATCCTTTAGCATATGGGCAGTGAAGAATCACAGATCCTCACGAGGCCTGCTACCTGGAACCTGCCAGCTTTCAGATACATATGAAACGGTCAGGCAAGGTGGCACATACCTGTGATTCCAGCATGTGAAGAGGCTAGGGCAGAAGATCCCGTTCACAGCCAGCCTGGGCTATACACTGAGTTACAGGCCAGGCCAGTAAGGACTACCTAGCAAGACCCTATTTCTGTCTACTTGCTCCAAGCAATGTTGAAGTAAATTTCTGTTGCTTTAAAATACAGAAATTTTGTTTTTAGCAGGCAAGCAGATTGAGATACTGTCTCAAAATGGCATTTCTAACCAGGTGAGTGGTAGAAGAATCCACGAACCCAAGACAACCTGGGCTATAGACAATTTCGAGCTGACCAAGGCTATGTGGCAAGACTCGATCTCAACAAAAACAAAAATCGGCAGTCAATGGAGGCCAATCAATCACAAACTTGAGGGAAACACATTCTACTAGATCCTCCAGTGTCAGGAAGGTAGCATGAAATAAAGAATGTGATTCGAGCTGAGGACAAACCCCAGGTTTGAGAGTTTCTCTAGCTGTCTGACCTAGGGCAAGCTGCTCAAATCTCTGGGGCCATTTGGTATTTTAGAATTATATAACAAGAACTGCTACTTTGTACATAGGCAGATAAATTATAACAGGAACAAAAGAGCCAGCACAGGCCCTGGCAGATGTCATTTTCCCTGAAAACTAAGGACCAAGTACCAAGAACTACAAAGTGCCAGGCAGGGTCCCTGACGCAAGTTAAAAAAAAAAAAAAAAAAAAATTATATGTCTCTTAAAGTACTAAGTCTAGAAAATAATTAATCATTAGCTTCTTCAGAATCTGATGATCAGGGCTAATGGCACACTATCTCCACACTAAGCAAATGCTTGCTGCCAGGCCATTTCTCTAGTACAAAAGTTCTCAGGTTTAGAGGTGAGGCTGTTAAAATGTAACATCAAACATCCAAAATGGACCTCTTGGGGCTACACAAATGAGACCTTCTGTACTGTGTCTGAAAGGCCAAACAGAACTAAGTGAGGGCAGGGGGAGGTGCAAAGAGTAACCCTAAAACCTATCGCCTACTCATGCTTTAAAAAAAAAAAAAGTCAATTTGCTCAAAGGAAGCCCATATTTGAATGCCTGACCCATGAAGAAAGCTCAAAAAACTTCATAAGGAAAATACCACTTCAAGGTCTACAAATTACACATGAAACAATACAGAATAAAATAACACCATTTAATAACTTGTTTGACAAATAAGTGGACAACATATTTTCATAAGCTGTCGATTCTAACCACTCAAACCACAATTTTATGATTATTTGCCATCACTTGAACTCTAGAAAGTTCAAAGTTTCATAAACTATACTGTGTTGCTGGGCAGTGGTGGTACACACCTTTAATCCTAGCACTAGGGAGACACAGAGGCATTTGAATCTGAGTTTGGGACCAGGTTGGTCTACAGACTAGTTCCAAGACAGACAGTCATGTCTCAAAAATAAATATAAAAAAATAAAAAAAAAAGAGAAGAAAAAGAGCACCCTACACTGTAGAAATTTAAAATATTTTGTGTGTGTGTGTGTGTGTGTGTGTGTGTGTGTGTGTAAGAAGTACACCCCTATGGCAGGTTTCAGATTCTCTAAAGCTAAAATTAAAAGCAGTTGTGATTTGTCCACATGCACTAGGGAATCAAACTTGGGTCCTCTACAAAAGTAGTTTGTGCTCTTAACTGCGGAGCCCTTCCCAGCCCCTGATGTATTGCTTTTATGTGTATCTTAAAAACAAAGAATACGAGCTGAGGGCAAGGGGCATGGAGCAACCTGCCTTAGATTGGGTGTGGCTCAGCTGTGATGCCTAGGCTTGGCACGTGCACAACACCATAATGACAAAATAACCCTTTGCTTTAACAGTACAAGTATAAATAAAGGCAATAAAATAAAACAACGACCTGTAAGATGTGTCCATGAGCCCTAGTGGACAACAGCTCTGGAGGGAGGCCCCAGCTAGAACAATTAAGCCCATCTTCTCACCTGACAACTGGTGTCATCTGTCAAATTCAGTTCAAGAAACACCTTGGGCTGGCTAGTTCTGTCATCTTGACATAAGCTAGAGTCACTGCAGCAGAGGAAGCCTCAGTTGAGAAAATGCCTCCATAAGATCTGGCTGCAGACAAGCAGTGGTACATGTTCTTAATTAGTGATTGATGGAGGAGGGCCCAGCCCATTGTGGGTAGGGCCACCCCTGGGATGATGGTCCTGGGTTCTACAAAAAAGCAGGCTGAGAAAGCCAGTAAGCAGCACTCCTTGCCTCTACATCAGCTCCAACCACCAGGTCCCTGCCCTGCTTGAGTTCCTGTCCAGGCCTCCTTTGATGATGAAAGGTGCTGTGGAAGTGTAAACCAAATGAACTCTTTCCTCCTCAAGTTGCTTTTGGTCACGGCGTTTCAGCACAGCAACAGTAACCCTGACCAGGACACACTTCCTCTGAAGTGCTCCCCAACAAGGGTTAGCAAGATAGCTCAATGGTTAAGTACTTGCCACACAAGTCTGACGACCTGAGTTTGATTCCCAGAATCCACATAAACTTGGAAGGGTTGATAGTTGTTTTGACCTACACACAAACTCACACACTAGCAGGGACACATGCACTCGATGATAGTAATATTGTTTAAGTGTTTCCTGGCCAGGCATGGAATCCCAATACTCACAAGACGGATGCAGCAAGACTAGACTCTGAGGCCATCCTAGACTACATTGTGAGTTATAGGCCAACCTGGGCTACAAAGCACCTGTTCCCCAATCCCACCTCCTCTTAAACACTACAGAAGCCATCTTTCCCCGTGATCTCTGGAGCGAGGCATGCAGTTCTGTGACTCCTTGCTCATTTCCCAGCTCTCCTGAAGCTAGGCATCCCTTGTTTCACTGCTCTGGACCCTAAGAGCCACACTGCCCAGGTCAGAACACTCATGGCAAGACACCAATCACTGCTGCCTGCTTGTCTACCAGAAGACTCTAACCCCAATTCCCAGGAACAGGAGACTAGTTATATCCATAGGTCTCAAGAGTGTGGCCTGAGGATATCTGAACATCCAGGAGATGTCTCCAGAGTTCATGAGATCCTTCTTCAACTACTTATCTGTGTGACCTCAGCCTTCAATCACTGCAGCACAAACTCAAGGAGGCAAGGGCAATCTTGCGTTCTTCCACAAAGCCAGATATTAGAGACTAGAGCCAGGTCTGGAAGCTAGGCATGATGGCACCTATAATCTGAGCATTCTAGAGGCTGAGGCAGAAGAATCCACAGTTCAAAGCCAGAATGGGCTATCAAGACCCTGTCTCAAAAAAACCAAGTTGTGAAATGATTAAAACAAACCAACTTAAACTCATAAAGGAAAAGGGGAAATTAAACTGAGATTACAGATGACAAAGAAGACTTAATGACTCAATGAAATGTACACTATTAAACTGGATCTTAGAACAAAAAATACATTAGTGGACAAGCCAGTGGTATTCAGAGAATGTCTGCAAATTAGGTGATAACACTGTCAATGTTAATTTTACTGAGTTATTTGCTTATGAAAATAACCTATGAAAACAATTTAAATATACCTCAGCTGGGCCACAGCTTGCCTAACATGCAGAGCTAGCTCTGGGTTTAATCCCAAGCAACAGATAAGATGGAGTGGTGGCCCTTCCTACAGTGCCAGTATCCAGGAGGCTGCAGCAAGATCAGATGTTCAAGATCAGCAGGGTTTGGGGGTTTGAGAGATGGCTCAGAGGATCAAGTCGACGACAAAAGCCATTTTTTCCAGATTCCCCAAAACCAAGGGTAGACCCAAATGTCTGTATACACAAGAGCAAGGGATCAAGCCAAGGGCTTCCTGAATGCTAGGCAGGCTACCAATTGAACTAGTTCCATAGCCCAAGAGACTTAAAACCCACCCTTCATCTACCTGGGCCTCATCCTGAGTCTTGCCAAAACAAGGGGGAAACTGGAATGTAGCATACCTTAGAAATCTTGGAATGAGCCAAGGCCCTGGATAAACAGAGAAGGTTAACCATTTAAAGTTGCTTTAGATGTAATACTGAGCTCTGACTAAGGTCTCCAAACCCCTCTATCCTCAATTCTTGGAAAAATTCACTCTTACATAAGGTGTGCATTTATACTTAATGAGTACCCAAAAGCCTGAGCCCTTTGAACGAGGTCATCTTTTCAGAGAGGATCAGCTCATAGCCTCATTTAAAATGCTAGTCCATCTGTAACACCCTGGCAAGAGCTGCAGTTAATATTAATTAAGAGCAGAAACAGGTTCCTTCTTGAACATCTTTTCTTTAGTCAAGTCCAAGATGCTTTCTTCCAAATGGAACTTCTCCAATTCTCCTACCCTTGAGACACTAGATTCCAGTATTAAAAGGTGCCTGTTTTTCTAAGACCACTTGCCTGCCTGACACTTAAAACAGGATCTTCTTATCCTGCAGATAAAACTTAGCAAAGAAAGCTATCACAAACTACCAGAGTTCTTGGGGGCTTTATCGTGGTCCCTTCTGGACACACTTTTTCTTAGCAGCCCTGTTAATCCAGACCTACAGACTTCGACCTTCCTTGTTCCAACATTACAGGTGTATACCACCAGGCACTCACCGTGCAATGCTAGGACTCTAACCCACTAGTACTTTGTCACTGCTGGGCAAGCACCCTACCAACTGAGCTACCTTCCCTCCCCAAAGTGAAATCTTTGATGAGATACATTCTAAACTATTTTTTTATTTTATGAGCATTGGAGTTTTACCTGCGTGTGTGTCTACGTGAGGGTGTCAGATCTCCTAGAACTAGAGTTACAGACAGTTGTGATTTGCCATGGGGTGCTGGGAATTGAACCTAGATCCTCTGAAGAGCAGGCAGTGCTCTGGACTCCGAGCCATCCCTCCAGCCCCATGGGATAGGTTCTAAAGCTTCCCAGCTTTGTATGTATATCTATACACAAGTGCTTAAATACTCGTGAGTGGGAGTAGAGGGAGCATAATATTCCCTGTGAGAGAATGCAGGACGCAGCTCTTTGAAAGTTCAAGGCAAGTCTTCCTATTTCTTCACAGTGTGTGCTAAGAAAATACAAGCTACAGACCTGGGGGCGGGCCCTCAAATAAGGTATTTGATAAGCCTCAGCCTGTACAGCCCCAGGCAACCTAAGAAAGGCCAAGGGAAAAACAACTATCAGGAAGCTGATCTCAAGTCCTAACTGAAGCAGGCTAGGTAACTTCTGGTACAACACACCATTTCTGACTGCCTTGTACCTTTAATACTGACAACAGGAACCCTGTGTGGTGCGTTACAGTTTGGCAGGCCCCAGTTTCAGAGGTAGAACGTGCAATAAGAAGGTGCAATAAGAGGCACAACATTCATTAAGCTGCTCCTCCGGGCACATGCCTATAATCCTAGCACCCAGGAGAGTCAAAAGCCAACATAGTCCACACACAGACTTAAAGGTACAGGCACATTATTTTCTTCCTCACCCCCCTGCACCAGGCACACAAACACAGTAGACGAAGCAGACGGCCATCAGTCTCCCCATATTCAACAAACAGCTGATACAATCAGCATAGTTAAATGCAGAGGAAGGAGATGAGTCCTGCAGGGCCGTGAGAAGACTTCCTTCTCCAGAACAGTGAGGTCAGACGGGCCCTTTCCTGCAGGGCAGCTTTTTGCCAGACTGTGGCCGCAGGAGGCAAGCCATGTAGTCAAGAGCCTGCCCAAATCCAGGCTGCGGCAGATGGCCTGAGCTACTTTCCAATTTAAATTGCCACCAAGATTCGACTTCCTGGGTTTTGCTGTGTTTCATCATCACCTTCGGATGTCAACTACGAGCTGTTGTGTTCAGAAGGTTTCTTGGCTTCCCTAGGTTAAAAGCAATTGGCAGGTGACAGGAAAATTAAGTGAAGAATGTGTTCTTGCTTACAGACAGGGGCCCTAAGCCCCTCACTTAGACCTCTAGAAACATTCAGTGGCACCACAACCCAAGTCAACTTGGAACTAGCCAATTTCAAAATGAACTGTAGTCTTTTATTTCTATTTTTACCCTGGTGAAGTTTAATTAGTTCATGGGGGGGGGGGAGAAAAGGTGATTTCAAAAACCATTTAAAAGTTGCTTTTATTATGAGAGAAACGGGTAGAGAAATGAAGGCATTTAAAAGGATAGAAACATTTCGGGTGATGGTGGCATGCGACTTTAATTCCAACACTTGGGAGGCAGGGGCAGAAGAATCTGAATTTGAGGCCAGCCTGGTCTACAAAGTGAGTTTAGGACAGTCAGGGCTACAGAGAAACCCTGTCCTGAAAAACCAAAAAGGAAAAAAAAGAGAATTAAAATAATGATGGGAACTGGAGGGGTGGCTCAGTGGTTATGACAAAGGACCTGGATCAGGTGCCCAGGACCCATGATACCATCCATAACTCCAGCTTCATGGGATCTGATGCCCTCTTTTGACCATTTTGGGTACCAGGCATGAACGTGGTTCATATACAGATGGAATATCCACACGTGTAAAATAATAAATTAGTCTTTTTTTTTTTTTTAAAAAGGGGGAGAACAAAAGACAGCCAAGTACTCCTAAGTAGAGAAATAAGCTCTCTCTTAGCTTACAGCCATGTGTGGAGGGAAGCACAGGCCTTTAAACTCAGCAATCACGAAGCAGAAGCAGATGGATTTCTGAGTTTGAAGCCAGCCTGACCTACATAGCTAGTTCCAGCACCCAGGTCCACTTGTACAATGATAACAGACGTCTTTGCCCTCACGTTCGACAGACAGCAAGCACAGGAGAGCCTGGGAGGCAGCTTCCTTCTCAAACCTGAGAGAAGCATCATGGAGATCTCCTCAACAGGCTCACCTGACCATTAGGCTACCAGAACCCCAACTGCCTCAGCATGATGGCCACAAACTATATGGATGTATATGGTGACTTCAAAATTAAGTGCACGGCTTTTGAGTGAAGCCAGACAGCCGACCCAATAAAAGCAGCTATCTCGACTCTCTAATGAAGAAGAGGAGGAGGGAGGAGGGAGGAAGGAGGAAGAGGAGGAGGAAGAGGAGGACGAGGAGGAGGAAGAGAAAAATGCCTATAGTCCAGCCACAGAGGTTCAATGTAAAACTCTTCATTCCAGAAGGGAACTGCAGAGAATGTTATGAAATGCACTGGATATTAAGCTACCTTGACTCAGCTATCTTTCTCTATAGCCTTACTGGGAGAATCCCAACCCTATGCACAACCCCTCCAACTGTATTGCCCCCCCCCCCACTGTATTCCAGATACTGAAAGAACATTAGAAAGGAGGGAACCACCTGTATGTAGCTTGGGAGTACAGTGTTTCCCAAGCATTCACGTAGGCGTGAAGATTGACCCCCAGCTGAGAAAAAGAATCTTACTGAGTGGACTGTGCTGATATAGTAACTTAACTTAATAAGGCCCTATCTCAAATCTAAGGGCAGGTGTGGTGGCTCAAAGTATAAAGGCACTTGACAGGAAGCCCGAGGGCCTGAACTCCACATGCACAATACTAGGGCCATACTCAAATAATAAATAAATAAGATTTTAAATTTTCATTTAAAACCGGTTTTGGGTGTCGCTCAGTGGTGCAGTACCTGCCCAGACTATTAGAAGGCCTGGTACACATAAACGCTTCTATCTCAGACACAAGTATGAGGGAAAGTACCCCCTGATTATCCAAATAAAGGCTGGCTTTTACAACCTGCTTCAGAGGAATAACCAGCCTTTCAGAAGCTTCAAGTGATTGCTTTTAATCTGCTTTCCAACACTGTCCTCCACCCACCTGTTAATGATTCTAAGTGCTTCTGAAATGCAAATTTTTTTAACAATTAGCCATAACAAGCCATAAACACCTTGCGCACAAATGAGAACAAAAATAGGGAAGGACCTTACAGGCAACACGTTTCATAAGGTGGTTGCTAATTACGCGCTCAACTGCATCCCAGAAAGGTCTGTGCCCCACAGTAGCATGCTGCTACTTCTCCTTCTCTAGAACCGAGAGCCGAGGAAGAGGGTAGAAGCGAGGCACAAGACTAGGAGCTGGGGCAATCTAGACCCTCAACTTCACCGCATCCACCGAGGGACAACCTCGAAGGCCACTTGCAGTAAAGCTGAACTCAAAATGCAATCTTTCAGAACAAGTGTCTGGGTCTCCAGGCAGCCAAGCTGGGCTTGAGGAGTTAGAGGGGACAGTTTGTCGCGGCCGCCTGCATCGACCACAGGCCTTTCACCGCCACGCAGCACTTAGCTCCAGGCTGGAGCGCGCGCGAGGGGCGGTGGGGGAGCACGCCGCAGAGTCCCGGCGCGCCGGCCGCTGCGACTCCCACAGGTGGGCGGCGCGGTGCTCGGCTCCTCGCTCGGGAAGGCGACCCGGGGCTGAGCAGGACCACAGCAGGGAACCTAGGGGCTCTGCTTAGGAGAGGCCAGTTAGGGTCCCCGCCCAGCGTTTCCCTCGGCCTGCCGTGCAGGGTCCTCCCCCACGCGCAAGCGGCCAGTGCAGTGGAAGGCGCTGCCGAGCAGCCTCGGCCTCCTCCGGGCGCGGTTAAGCCGCGCGGGCGGGCGGCCGGCCGGCTGGCTGCATGCGCCGCGGCACGTACGAGCCCGCACGGGCACACGCGGGCGGGGGCAGGGCGCCGGCGCCGAGGGGACCCGAGCCCGCGACCGCCCCGCTCCTAACCCGACCACCCCGCCGGACTCGACTCTACCCTCACTCCCCTGCCTCGGCTCCTCACCCGTGCTGGTCTTGAGGTTCTCCCGCAACAAGTGGCCGCTGGAGAGATGCTGGAGGCCAAAGTTCTGGGCGATCCTTTCGCAAACCGTGCCCTTGCCAGAGCCGGGCGGCCCAAGGATGACCGCGCGCAGGAGTTTGGAAGCCATGGCTTTGGCGGTCGGTGGCCAGGACGGCAGCCCGCGCACTTTGCCTGGCAGCCCCTGCCTCAGCACCCTCTGCACGCGGGGACTCGCCTGCCTGCTACCCCTACAGGGGAAGGAGAGGCTTTTAAGACTGCCCCGCCCCTCGGCCCCGCCCTCCGCCACCTCCTCGGGCCCGGGCCGCGCGGGTGAACCGTCGCAGCCCCCACCCCCACTCCCCGGCCTGCAAGCTCGGCCCTTTGGGGTCAGAGGGCAGTCGGACCCACCCGGGTCCTTCCCTGCTGCCCAGTCCAGGAGCGCGACTCCGGGAAGCCCGTGCCGGTCCCCGCACGTGGGCAGAGAGGGAGCAGCTCGCTGGGGGCTTCTCGGTGACTGTCGCATCCCCAGAGTGGCGGCTGCCCGCAACTGGAGGGGCCCACCTCCGCCCCGAGCAGCCGAGGGAGGGTGAGGGAGGGACACACACCTCGACAGAAAGGAGCGCGGCCAGACTTAGCCCGGATCCCGCTGGGCGGCGCCGCCTCTGCCCGGCTGGCCGCGCGGGACTCGGCTGCTTCTTACGTAAGCCGGGAGCCGGCTCCGCGTTACCGCCGCCGCGCCCCCTCCTCTCCCCTCCCGGCGTGTCCGGGGCCAGACTGAGGCTGCGGGGGCGAACGGAGATGGAGACGCCCTAGGGGAAAGGAACCGCCTGGGGACCCGGTCTATTGTCAAGGGAATGGAAAAACACAACTTGTTGAGCGCCTACCCTGCGTCCAATTCTAGGCTGTGTGATTTTATTATGCAACCTTTACAGGTACGGATGGAGACAGGCTTGGAATACGCACCATTCGTTCATAGACTTAGCAATGCAGAGTGGACATCTTTTTTGTTTTAATCCCTGTGAGGGAATCAAACCGCCTGAGACTGCCCCTTAAACCAGAGTGGCTTATGCCAGTATTCACAGCAGGTCCTGGCAAGAGTAGAAAGTTGTGGGCGGGCCTGAACTACTTACTGAGACCCAGTCTCAAAAAAAAAAAAAAAAAAAAAATCAATTGTGTGCCCAACCGCTGTACTGTTTGCTTGATATACTACAACAACAAATGATCGAATCCTGCCCCATAGTTTCAGCCGAAGTTTTGAAACATTGACCGGCTCCAAAGCCAGCGCCCTGGAGAGGAAGAAGAGAAGGATGACTTCTGCCGCACTTCGACTAGACAGAAGATTCCAGGCCTTCTGTGCCCAGGATGTGTTACTTCCAACTCTCTATTCAAATATACCAACCTATACTCCCACATGCCTCAGCCTTTGTTTTGATTTGTTTGAGACCGGGCTTCTCGGCACAGCCCAGTCTGGTCTTGAACTCATGATGCTCTTGCCACAGCCTTCTTAATACCAGGATTATAGTAACGGGTCATCAAGCCCTGCTGCCTACTCTCTCAATTCTGTTTCCAAGTTACACGAAAGCCCTCAGTTCCCATCCAAGTACTGGGATGGGCACCTGTAGGTCTGTCTTCTGCACCCTTCTATTTTCTCTGCAGTTACAAGGAATACTGCTCAAGTAAAAAAAAAAAACAAAAAACAAAAAAACAAAAAAACATTTCTGTTACTTACCTACCTTGGTGTGTCCCACCTCTTTCCTAAGGTACCTGCCTGCATTGATGGAATCCTTTGCAGAGTTCTGAGCATAACTGAGAGGTGGTGAGAAACAGTGCAACGGGGACTCTGTGGGAAAGAGCCTCCTAGATTCCTGGCTGTCGTGTGTGGTGGAGGCAGGAGACAGAGCCTGATATGGTGTCTTGCCAACCCAGCTTCCCTGGTTACCATTCCACACAGTCTTGGCAAGACAGTACACTCAGGCCACCAACCCCTGTGCCAACGTTTGTTCCGTAGACTCGTTTCCTAAAATATCCCAGGGTGTTACAGACCTTACCTTGAGCTCCTTCGCTGAGCCTTTTCCTCAAGAAGAAAGAGAAAGGCTCCTAGTGTGAGGGGGCTGAAATCTCTTGTGTTCCTGTCGTATGTTCCCTCCGTAACAAAACAGCTGATAGTTCCTTACAGTGATTTAAGACAAGAGCATGCCTCAGAACCACCTGGAGAGCTTGTTAAACCATCTTGCTGAGGGCCAGAAGGTGGCTCACTTGCAAAGTGTGTGCCACCAAAGCATGAGAACTTGATTGAGTTCAGTCCCCAGCACCTGGGTCTTCACCGTTGGACACAGTGCAGGGGGGAGGGGACAGCAGGATCCCCAAGGCTTATTAGCCAACCAGTCCAGGCTAATTGGTGAGTTCCAGGTTCAATGAGAAACCCTATCCCAAAATACAAAGGGATCCACCTTCCCTGGGTCCTCCATTCAGCAGGAGGGCTCTGATAGTTCACCACAGGGACTATGGTGCTGTTGGTGAGGAACCTGGCTGTTTGTCTCTAGGGACCTCAAAAAGACAGTTGGCAAACAGAAGTGCTTTCTGGAGAAAACAACCTGAAGCTGTTTGCCTTGACATGATTTTGAAAAACAACAACAACAAAAACCTAACTTTATCTCTTTAAAGAGCCCAGTAGGGTTGG
This sequence comes from Arvicanthis niloticus, assembly GCF_011762505.2. Taxonomy (NCBI): domain Eukaryota; kingdom Metazoa; phylum Chordata; class Mammalia; order Rodentia; family Muridae; genus Arvicanthis; species Arvicanthis niloticus. The sequence continues at coordinate 49,960,106 of NC_047662.1, forward strand.
GCATAGTGGCTCACAATTTTAATCCTAGCAAAGGGAGGAAGCACCAAGTGGATCTCTTGAGTTCAAGGCCAGCCTGGTCTCCAGAAGTGAGTCATTTCCCCCCCCCCCCCTCTCTCTCTCTCTCTCTCTCTCTCTCTCTCTCTCTCTCTCTCTCTCTCTCTCTCTCTCGTGTGTGTGTGTGTGTGTGTGTGTGTGTGTGTGTGTGTGTGTGTGTGTGTACACATAGACAAAGGCCAGTATAGGGGTGGAGAGATGGCTCAGTAGCGGCCAAGAGTACTGGTTGCTCTATCAGAGGACCCAGCCAGGTTCCATTCCTACACACACATACACATGGCAACTCACAACCATTTGTAACCCAAGTTCCAAGGAGGCTGGCCACCACAGGTACCAGGTATGCATGTGCTACACAGACATAAATGCAGGCAAAGCACCCATCCACAAAAATAAAACTTTGAATAAAATTGTAAAACCCAGTAGGAAATTTCCTTTTTGTTGTTTTTTGAAACAGGGTCTCTACGTAGCCCTGGATGGCCTGGACTCAGTCAGTATGTAAACCAGGCTGTCATCCAACTCACAGAGATCAACCTGCCTTTGCTTCCAAGTGCTAGGATAAATCTTGTTTTTGTGCTTATACTGTTAAAATTGGAAACGTGAGTGAATGTAGTAAAGGTACATGCCTTTAGTCCTTCTGGCACTAGAGGCAGATCTCAGTGAGTTCAAGGCCAGCTGGGACTACGTAATGAGACTCTTGTCTTCAAATCAAATGGGGAAGGTGGCAGGTAAAACTCATTAAAGATCTTTTTGTGTGTATATGTATGTGTGCCATGTGTGTGCAGGTGCCCTCAGATATGCCAGAAGAGGGTACTGGAATCCCAAGAATTAGAATTAATAGTAGTTATGAGCCATCCATGATATGCGTCCTGGAAACTAAACCAGGTCCTCTACAAGAGTATCCGGTGGTTTTTAACTGTGAGGCATCTCTCTAGTCCCAGGAAAAGCAAGTAAATTGTGAATGAATGATAAATATGTTGCTTTAACTGTTAAAAAAATAATAAGGTTGAGTGCATCTCTTGAGGACAACCAGCCTCAACTTCTGGCTTTCACATGCATGTACACACACTCACAAACACACAATAACTGCAATAAATTAGACCCTGCCAACCAAGTCCTTCCAGCAGCACCAGGAGGAGCCCTGGGACTCTTGTGATTTGTTTTTCCTGAAGACCATGTATCTGAAAATTGTCAAACCACTGAAATGTCGCCCTTTTTAGTTTACCTTATTTTGTGTGTCTGTGTCTTTGCAAGGGATGCACATGTATGCCATGCTACATGTGTTAGGTCAGGGGATATCCTGTAGAAGTCAGCCCTCTCATTCTACCATGAGGGGCCCCAGGAACAGAACATACTGTTGGCTTTGGTGGCAAGCGACATCATAACTAAACCAGAGTTCTCGTTCTCTCTTTCTCTCTCCCTACCTCAGCCCTCTCATTCTACCATGAGGGGCCCCAGGAACAGAACATACTGTTGGCTTTGGTGGCAGGCGCCATCATAACTAAACCAGAGTTCTCGTTCTCTCTTTCTCTCTCCCTACCTCCCCCCCACCCCCAGCCCCAGACAAGGTCTCACTATGTATCTCTGGCTGTCATAGATCTTACTATGTAGACCAAGCTGGTCTCAAACTCCTCCTGCCTTAGTCTCACAAGTCCTGATATCAAAGGTATGCACCATCAAACCCAGCTACCATCTCTTCTTTGTGCTAAGTATTCTGAATTATTGCCTTTATATGATCCTTCTATAATGGAGTGTTCTGATGGGAAGGGGCACAGCCATCTCTTTTGCTACAACAACTACCAGAAGTTACTCCGTATCATACGTAGTTCACCCTTAGTGGTATAGTAACAGTGGCCACCTTGCATCCTGTACTAGTATGCTTTGCCCTAGACCTCACAGTAAACTCTTCCCATCCCCCAAAACTCTCCAGATGACCCAAGGGAAGACCCATGACATGTCTGTTTTGGTTTGGTTTTTCTTGATATTTTTGAAGCAGTCTTACTAAATAGCCCAATATTGCCTAAAACTAGATCCCCATGCCCTCTTCTGAAGGCTAGGATTACAGCCGAAGGCCACCACGCATAATTTATATCTCATTTCTTTGTAGGGTGACAGTAAGAAGAAAATGAGACAATGTTTCATTAAGTAACACTGTGTCATCTGAGGTCACTTCCTTTGTGTAAGGATTAAACCTGAGGGCTCTTGATTATCACACTGATAGGAATTGTTCAGAAGATTTGTCCTTATTCTAATCCTGATTACTCAGAAGGTCAGATAAACAGTTTCACTTCAGTCTAGAGACATAGAATTTAGCACAGGAGACTCTAATTTGATCCTTTGCTTAACCTGTAGGGCCTGAGCGGGGCATCTCCTCTAGATATGATCTACACTATTTTTGAACTAGTTTAAGATATTTTTAAAGATTTATTTAATTTTACATGTATGAATGTTTTGCTTCCCTGTATGTCTGTCTACCACACATGCGCCTGGTACCCACTGAGGTCAGAAGAGGATGTCAGATCCCCTAGAATGAGAGTTAGAGTGATTGTGAGCCATCCTGCGCATGTTGGGAATCCAAGCCAGGTCCCCTGAAAGAATAAGGAATGCTGCTAACAGGTGACTCATCTTTCCAATTCCCAGTTTATGGTTAGTGTGTTATCAATGGGTGTGTGGAAGAGCAAGTTGGTTGGTTGGTTGGTTTTAAATGATCCTGGTTTGATCCATTTGATCTTGTATCTGTTTGTATTTGTTTTGTTATTTTTTGGGGGGGGGGGTTGTTTTGTTTTTTGTTTTTTTTGTGGGTTTTTTTTTTTTTTTTTTTTTTTTTTGAAACAGGGTTTCTCTGTGTATCCCTGGCTGTCCTTTTTTTTTTTTTTAAATAAATATTTATTTACTGTAGCTGTCTTCAGACACCCCATAAGAGGGGGTCAGATCTCATTACGGGATGGTTTTGAGCCACCATGTGGTTGCTGGGATTTGAACTCATGACCTCCAGAAGACCAGTCAATGCTCTTAACCACTGAGCCATCTCACCAGCCCCCTGGCTGTCCTTGATTCATTATGTAGACTAGGCTGGCCTCAAACTCACAGAGATCCACCTACATTTGCCCCAGGAAAGCTGGGATTAAAGGCCTGGGCCACCACAGCTGGCTATTTGATTATGAGACTGTGAATTCTGGGGATACATCCTCATTATCTTTTTCTAAAGTCATAAAACAGACTTTGTAGACCTTGAAGCTAGAGAGCAGATTAATGGGTCAAGGGGGATACCAGAAGAAGAACATCCAGATTCCAGGTTCTAATCTTTATGTTAAAATTACCTTTCCTGAAAAATCCTCATTTACCTGTCTTGTCAGGAACCATATTTAGAAACTTAAAATTATCTTTTTTCCATCCCAAAGACACCTGTCCACATGACTCTCTCTCCTTTGTGGTATCTTGTGTCATCTTTCCCCCCTCTAATCTGAATGGCTACATCAATTTCTTTCCTCAGATACACTGAACAGTGTCTGAAGCCAGAGGCTTTGTATCCTCTTGGTGAGATACAAGTCTTGGCTTTTGTTTTTCAGTGTCCAGAGACACTGAACAACTTTCACCCAAAACATCTTTAGATTTAGATTATATAAAATTCCAGCAGAAAAAAAATCTTAGCACTTCAATTAAGTTATGTAAGAAATGCTAACTGTTAATTTTTTTCTAAGATTCCTTTTAGGGACTGGGGAGATAGATCAGTCTGTGAGGTGCCTCTGGTGCAAGCTTGAAGACTTCAGTTCAGTTTCCAGCACTCATGTAAATGTATTTATATGAAGTGGTATTCTCAAAATTGACTAGTAAAATCAAAATATTCATCATCTCTGAAAGACCCCAATTGTCTGGTCCCCCAAGAAAGTTCTTTTCCCAAGGTCATGCATTTAGTCAAAAACCACCATTTTCTCAGGGGCTTGAAGAAAGTTTCTGCTTGCTAAGGAAGAGTCATTCTCCTCATCTCTGGCAAGAAGGACACATCCGCTCCGTTAACATGACTATGAAGCCCATTAACTTGTTAATATCAAAGCTAAGGTCTAGGCTCCTTCAGTCCCTGCTGACAAGCCCCACCCTGGCTTACCAGCCCCCTCTCTCCCATTCTCATTCAACTGGAAATCTGTCCACTGTCCTAGCTTTCTCTTTCTACCCACAGAGCAGCCGTTTTTTTTTTTTTTTTTTTTTTTGGTTTCTTTATGGACCCATTTTCATTCAGTTCTGAGCTATCAAATATTCGGAAAAGATTTAATTCTTTGATTAGTTGGTTGGCTCTTTGTTTGTTTTTGAAACTTGGGCTCAAGCTAATCCTGAACTCCAGATGTAGCCAAGGATGATCTTAAGTTCCTGATCCTTCTACATCTACCTCCTAAATGCTGGGAGTCTAGGCATGTGTGCCCATCTCTCAGCAAGATTTAATTCTTTGTTTGTTTGTTTGTTTGTTTGTTTGGGGGAGTTGTTGGTTTAGTTTTTGGAGACAAGATTCCTCTACTATGTAGTTCTGGCTGTCCTAGAACTCACTATGTAGATCATACTGGCCTAGAACTGACAGAGATCCTCCTCCCTTTACCTCCTGAGTACTGGGATTAAAGTCATGCACCACCACACCCGGCCAAGATTTAATTCTTTATGGAAAATTAAACAATCATGTCCATCTGGTTAGTATGCAGATTTTATCTCATTTTAATAGATTATAAAATTATGTGTATACCAAAATTGTTTTGAAATTAATATCTCTATTATTCATTACCATTCGATGTTTGATTTGTATGCCTAATATTTGGAGGTCATTAGTGGAAAACACTTAAGCATTCCTGGTTAAGGCGAGCTACTTGATTATGAACTGATTCTGCCACATTTGGTCATTTAATAATGCACACAGAGGCCCTGTAGCTGCACCTGCTGAGCCAACCCTGGGGACATGAAGGTGGTCAGGAGTTCCTGTGCCAGATGTGGAGTGACACCATTGTAATCCCAGCCCGCAGAGGCAGAAGGATCCAGAGTTTGAAGCCACCCTGTGCTATGTAAGGGGCTCCAGACCTGCTGGAGCTATGTAACAAGATTTTGTCTTAATAACTTAAGGTTCAAGGAATCTAAAAATCAGAAAGAAATTTAAATACATCCGTCAGGATGCTTTTCAGTCAAAGTAAAAGAGGGTAATTTCAGTTTGGTTTGGTTTTGAGGCAGAGCTTCGTATAGTCCAGGCTGGCCTCAAACTTACTATGTGTGGAAGGATGGCCTTGAACTCTTGATCCTCCTGACCCAGCCTCCCAAGTGCTTAGATTACATGCATGTACCATGCCTCAGCCAGTCAATAAATGTAGAGTAAGGGCATTTGACTCAATAAAAACTATAAACATAAATTGTCTCATCTTTATTGGTTGACACTATTCATTTAGTTCAATGGTCCCAAACCTAGAAAAGTACTAGAATCACCTGGGCTGTGTTTTGATGAATGTTTCCCAAAGGTCATAACGTAAAAGCCAGCTCACAAGGTGGGAGGTACTTAGAGGTGCTGTGGATATTTAAGAGATGCCTTCTGGAAGGTTCTTAGGTCATTGGAAGCCAAACATTCCAAAGGGATTTATCTATCTACTTCTGTTTCTCTCCCCTTCCTCATCTTCCTCTTTCTTCCATCCCCAAACTCACATTACCATCTACAGTTACCTGATATCACACTTGAGTCTCCAGAGCTACAGGTTAACAGAAACCTCTTCTTACTTTATAAGTAGCCAATGTCTGTTATTTCATTACAGTAGCACAAAGCTGACGGTTACACAGACCAGCTGTCAAAATGTTTAGGGATTTCAATTCCCAGCAACCACCTATGGCTCATAACCATCTGTAATAGGATCTGACACCCTCTCCTGCTGTGTCTGAAGACAGGTACAGTGTACTCATACATAAAATAAATAAATCTTTAAAAAACAAACAACAACAAAAAGCAAGCAGAATGCCTGCTTATATGTTCCATCCACTGTGAGGCAGATTGCCCCTCATGTGCAGGGCTTCTGGCTTTCACCCAGAAGGCTTCACTGATCGTTTTGTTACAAGAGTTAGGGTCAGAGCCTCTGACCCTGGCAGCCCTAACAAGCTGGACTCAGCCACCTGTCCTCAATAAGCCAATAAAAAGAGTGGAAAAGAAACTAATATTGAAAAAAAAGGACTGGGGAGATTTATTCAATGTGAATGCATTAGAAAGAGGAGCAATGGGGAATCCTGACACATGGTTTAGATTTAAGTAGAAGGCAAGAGTTATGTGTAAGTAAGCAGGCATGGTTGCTGTAGGGTTATTCACTAGAGAAGACTGCTCAGACGTGCATTTAAGCCAGCCGACAACTACAGTGAGTATTTGGGATCCCAGTATAGCCTCGAGCTTTTCTCAGATTGAGCTTTTAAGCACAAAACCCATGTTCTGAGTTGACACACTTCAGTTAACAAGAACAGTTAGCCAGAAGCAGGATTGCAGATGCCAAAAAGCAAGGTTAGTACACTCAGAGACATTCCCAGAACTATGGACTTTGATGGATTAGGTCTTTGCTTTCATTTTTGGCCGGTGGTGCTGTCCACATGCTAAGTTTTACAGCCTAAATGGCATTTCCATCATGGAACCAGTTGCGCTAAGGTCTAAAGGCCCGCTAAGGTCTGGTGCTCTGTTACCATGGTCAAGGTGTGGTTCTGCCCATCTCTGACCCATCATGTCAGCTCTACAGTCCAGTAAGGTGCTCTGACAAGTCCAAATCATTTTGATCCAGAAGTTTCCCTTCTGGCTGGCCCAGATATAAGGCTTCTTTCACAGGATGAGATTTCTGGGGAATTTAAATGTCTTGCTGTCTATTGTTCCGATAATCTAATAGTCAAAGGGAAGTACACAACTCCCTCTGTAGCTTATGTTCATTCCTGCCAAGCAGGCCCTTTACAGTATCAGAGGTCTCAAAGGGACAGAAACTGGTCTTTGCAGAGTTCACCCTTGAGATAATCTGGGGTCAGAAGTCTTGCAAAATGTATTCTTATTTATTTCTAAGCCCTCTAATTAAAAAAAAAAAAAACTTTAAAGACAATTTTCATTATATAGCCAGGCTTTTCCTGCATTAAAAATCCCAGTACTTAGGGGGCAAAGGCAGGCAGATCTCTGTGAGTTCTAGACCAGCTGTTTTACATATTGTGTTCAGAGCCCAGCCAGGGATATACATAAAGTGAGACTTGGTCTTTAAAGTACAAAAATTTAATAAATTAAAAATGTGGCCCAGGCTACAGAATGAATTCAAAATAAGTCTGAGTAAAATCCTAGAAGCTTTGGAATTACCCATGCTGGGCAACATGTACAAACAAATTGCTACCCAATGACAAAAAGAACTTTACCCCGTACCAATAGAGTCAATAGCAAATGGGAAATGTTCTTGAGAAGAAATCTCATGAAGAAGTCTATTCAGCTTGGCTTCAGACATAGTGGCCTGATGTCCAATGGGACAGAGAGCAATAATTTTTATTTGCCTAATGTAATTGTCATCTCCCAGGCTAACTGTCTCAGTCTGCTAACCTAGGCCTAGTCCTGGAAGCTTCTATAGCCTCCTTACAATCTTATCTAGGCCTAGAACATTTTCAACCTCTGAGACTTACTGCTGAATAAGTTCACCCTTTCTAATTCTTTCTGAACTCTGCCTGGCTGGTTCAATTCAGCTGTCCTGGCTCAAACTGATTCAGTCTGACTTCTCTCTCAGTCTCTGACTGAATTGCTCTGCTTGGTCTCAAATTAACTCAATCTTCTGGATCTTCTGGCTCCTTCTCATTCTCTGGCTCATTCTCTCTTCACCTGTGTCTAGCTTATTCTCTCTTCAACCTGTTTCTGTAAAACTCCCAATAAAACTGCCTCCTCTTCTTCTTCCTCCTTCTTCATCTTCTCTCTCTCTTCCTTTCTCTCTCTCTCTCTCTCTCTCTCTCTCTCTCTCTCTCTCTCTCTGTGTGTGTGTGTGTGTGTGTGTGTGTGTGTGTGTGTGTGTGTGATGTGAGTAGGTCGAGAACTTCCTGGAGTACATGTATCATGGAAAATCAAAAAGCTATTATTTTCTGATTGAAACTCCCAGTTTCAGATTATGTTCATTTGCCTTGGTCTTGCTTCTGTTGGCAGTTAGTGTCATCATTTTCATCCATCTCGGAAGTTCTTCACAATTCTTCAGCCTGAAGTGTATCGGATCTTTCACTTAGCTGTACCTGGGACTGTTCACTCAAATCTCCTGAAATAAACCATGGTGAAGATGAGTCACTTCTTTTTCCAAATTACTTCTTGACACATGAGATTTTATTAAGGAAAAGGGTTCACTCTCCTCCAGTAATCTAATAAAATAACCAGATGGTGGTCTTTTCACACTGTTACCACTACCATGGCAACCAAGAACTTCAGGTCTTCCTGCAAAGAACTCTCCTGTTGACAGGTGTAAATAACTGCCATCATCTTTATCAAAATCTGACTTGCCAAGTGACTTTCTCAACAAATGGTCATTAACTGTCGCTACCCAGGATGACTCTCAAATTCAACTAGTGTTCTGAGCATCTGTTTTGATTTTCATCCTGAGAATAAGCCATCTCTCTTTACCCTTTGGTGTGGATCCTCTCAGAAAACCATCTCAAAATGTCTTTTTCCTGATATTTCAGATTTCAAAGCCACAACCCCCTCTACTTGCCACCATACCCAGACACTAGAAGGCAGAGATCCAAAGCCTCATTCCCTGTTTTATTCCACAGCAGAGACATAGAACACCATTGGTTCCCAGAGGCAGACCAATCTGAAGGTTCTCCTTTTTTTTCATTCAAGTAGGCTGTTCTTTGTTTGCACAGGAGAACAAGAGTTACATTTATATCTGGCACTCAACATGATTCGAAGAACAACAAATCCTGATTGGAAAACCCACCAATGTTGCAGAAAGCAGAAGACATCTGACAGAAGCGTCAAAGAAGACAGGAGACATCTGACAGAAGGCCACAAAGGGGAAATTTACCTGGCATCGTCTCCAGAGGAAACATCAGTTCTTCAGTTTTGGCTGGACCTCCAGGAGACTCCAAAGCAGCAGGAGCCTGGAGCCCAGAGCAAAGAATGACACAGGAACCTCTGAAACCACAAATCATAGTAAGCCACCCCAAAAGGCAATTTTTATTATATAGACAGGCTTTTCCTGCATTAGAAAAAAAATGAGAAACTTTGTTTCAGATCCCTTAAGACCAAGGGTAGGATTTGAGGGGATAGAAAGGTTACTTTGAAAAATCATAGCAGTATTTATTGCAACTGTGACCACAGGAATAAACCCCTCCCCACTTTCCATTGCAATATTTATATATTTCCTTTCAAAAGAGATTTTTAAAAATAGCTGTGCAACAAGAAAGATTAACTGTAATATTACAAAAGCTTGAGAGACAAAAGACAGGAAATAAGAGACCAGGAAGTGCTTAACTGTGAACCTATGGTACATAATGAAACTGAGGATCAAGATAGACAGCCCATTGATGGTGGGTAACAAGCCCAGCTTGATGGTGTGGAGCTGGGCAAGAACTCAAGTGCCTAAATGTCTGCTTTATGTGTGGATTCATAAAGATCTAATTGTACCTTGATAAATAAAAAGGGGGAATAAGCTTAACTGAAAGACCCTGGGTTGTGGGAAAAAACTGCCAAATTAGATCAACCTGTATACTTTAAAGATGTTTTAACATCAGAATGGAAGTCAGGAAATGTGTTCAGTTAGGAAAGAGATTGTGTCTATATTTCCATAGGTGATGAAAGACTATGGGTTCCATCAAAATTGATAAAGATGCAATCTGAGTAAGAAAAGCTTCCACATGAGAAGTGTGACTCAAGGAAGGAAGAGACATAGAAAGGCCTCAATGCAGACAACTCAGAAAGCTGTCCCCCCCACCCTGTAAAAAGAGTTAAGCCCTGCCCCCTAGCATAGCTGTAACTCTTGTTCCATGCCTGTCAGTCATTTTCATGTTGTTACTGTAATAATGACACACAAAAAAAATAGCTTGACTCAGAGCAGGATCAAGCTGACCACATACCCTGTTAAGTTCTGTATATTCAGGGGTTTGTTAATCTTAAATTCTACAACCATAAGCTTCACCTAGGACCAGTCAGAATAAAGGTCAGTTAGAACTGTTCTGTCTAGCTAGCCAAAATAGCTTGAGTCAGAGCCCACCACCAGGCAGCACTTCCTGCACGTGAGTTCACTGTGGGTTTTGCAGTTTTAGGCTTTATAAGCTGGCCCTGAAAAACATTCGGGGTCCAATCTAAGCTCCCAAGTCTAGGCTGTGCCCCTGATATATCAGTCTTAGGGTGTTCATTCAATAAACTATTCTTGCTTAACTGAGACCGGAGTCTGAGTGTTGTGTGGTGATTCCTGAAACCAACAAAGACAGCTCAGCAAACCAGCTAAAGAAGGACAAATCATTTATCAAACAGACAGATTGATAAACCTCTATGCTGCCCCTTTTTTCTTCCTCATTCCCTTCTTTCCTCCTTCTTCTCTTCCCTGCTTCCCCCTCTTCTCATGGGAAAAAAAGAAAAAAAGAAAAAAAGAAAGAAAAACCTTGATTCTGAAATAGACTTGCTGAAGACAGATGGCCAGGACTGCAACTATGAAGCATCATCCCATCAACGGATCTTCCTAAGGACATTCAGATTTAAATTTTGGGGACTGATAATTGTTTCAGATTTAATAGTTAAACTGTGTACAACTTTTGGCTTAAACAGAAAGGGGGAAGATGTAGCGGGATTTTAATCCAGAAACAAGGCTACTACTCTAGCTGGAACACAGACACACCCTTAGTACAAACCTTTAATCCCAAACAACGAAAGTAAAGTTAGTTGGTAGAAGAAAGCACCCAAGTTTGAAAGTGATGTCTAATTGAGGGACAGACAAAATGACAAATCAGAGAAAGATTTGACAGACTGAGTCAGAGATAGGACATGTCCAACTCTCACAAGAAAAGACAAGAAGGAAAGATGACTTAAGAGAGGAGGTGAGGAGGGGAGAGGGAGAGAGAAAGGGAGAGGGAGGGGGGAGGGGGAGAGGGGGAGAGGGGGAGAAGGGGAGAGAGGGGGAGAGGGGGAAAGAGGGAGAGAGGGGGAGGGGGAGGGAGAAGAGGGAGAGGGAGAAGAGGGAGAGGGAGAAGAGGGAGAGGGAGAAGAGGGAGAGGGAGAAGAGGGAGAGGGAGAAGAGGGAGAGGGGGAGGTTTACCAGGAGAGTTTTACAGAGACAGGCTGAAGAGAGAATAAGCTAAACACAAGTGAAAACAGAATGAGTCAGAGAGTGAGAAGGAACCAGAAGATCAGAACAGATTGCTTGAGTTAATTTGAGGCCAAGAAGAGCAATTCAGTCAGAGACTGAGAGAGAAGTTAGACTGAATCAGTTTGAGCAAGGACAGCTGAATTGAACTGCCATGCAGAGTTCAGAAAGAATTAGAAAGGGTGAACTTATTCAGCAATAAGTCTCGAAGGCTGAAAATATTCTAGGCCTAGATAAGATTGTAAGGAGGCTATAGAAGCTTCCAGGACTAGGCCTAGGTTAGCAGACTGAGACAGTTAGCCTGGGAGATGACAATTACATCAGGCAAACAAAATTTACTGTAACAGGGCAAAGTTTCACCCCTACCCCTTCTATTTGACTTAGGAAGTTTGCTTCACCTTCCCAACCTTTGTTTCTTTACCTATAAAAAGCAGACACATGTTCTCACCTCCACACTAGGGACAGTAAGCCCCAGGAAGAATCATGTTAAAGTCAGGAGTGGTAGTGTACCCATCCAATCAGAGCCAGCCTGTGTTACATCGTGAGTTCTGGGCCAGTTGCTACCTACATTGCAAAACCCTGACCTGGGGGGTGGGGGTTGGGGTGGGGGAATCCCAGCAATTCTGAGGCTGCAACAGCAGGATCATTCTGAATTCTGAATTGGGCTACTTAATGAGTTCAAGGCCAGCAAGTTCCAGGCCAGCCTGTGCTACAAAGTGAACAAAGGAGTCACGTTAACATCTGATGTTTGCTGAGTGCTACCCACATGATAAGGTCAGAGTTAATGGCTTTGCAACTCAACAGGCAAACCAGTCAAAGTGCAGTATTGTTTCTGTTTTACAGATCACAAAACTGATACACAATCACTGGACTGTCAATGATTACACAGTGAGTCAAGAGAGGATTCAAGCCAAGTTGTCTGCTTATTTGAATCTCCTAGGGACCTTATTTGCTTCGTCATCCTGTGTTGTAGGTCACTGATGAGGCTGACACATAGCTGCCAAAAATAACTTAGATGAATGAATCAAAACCTTCTTAGGCAGGGATGTAGTTTAATACTTGTTTAGTATGCTCAAGACTCTAGAATAGGGCCAACCAGATTGCTCATTGGGCTACCCAGATCACTCACTGGACCAGCCAGTTGGCTCCCTGGGTAACGGTGCTCTCTCCCAAACCTGATAAACTGACTTTGATCCCCAAGACCCTGATGGTTGAAGAAGGAACTGATTCTCAAAAGTTGTCCTCTAGTGCTGGTTAGTCAACAAAAGGATGGACTGGGTATTAGGACTATCTTGTACCTCACTGGTACAAATAGGCATAATTATGCTCTAATTGTATTTTGAGAGAAAAGTTTCCTTTTAACAGGAAGGGTGATGTGTAGGAGGAGCCAAGGTGGGAGGAGTACTGAGAGGAAGAAAAGGAGTAAGAAGAGGAGAAGAAGAAGGAGAGGAGAAGCTAGGTGATGAAAGAGAGATAGAAGGGGGAGACAGGGAAGCAGATGTTCATGTATCTCCACCAGTCAAAGATAGTTGATATATCTAGGTTGGGTAGTGGGTTACACCTCTGATTGAACAATACCAAACTTATAAAGCCTATGATTAACATTTCTTAAAAAAAAATGTATAAATGCAAAATGAAAAGGGGGCATGGGATAGGGGTTTTCTAAGAGGGGGGGGGAATGGGGAAACGGGATGGTATCTGAAGTGTAAATGAAAGATCTAATAAAAAAATAAATTAAAAAAAAAAAAGTTGTCCTCTAGTCTCCACACCAGTACAGTATACACTCCCCTCCCCCCTCCCCTCAAATAAATATATAAATGAGAAAAGAAGTTTGAGCCAGGTGTTGGGGTGCATGCCTTTAATGCCAGCACTCTGCAGGTAGAGGCAGGTGGATTTCTGTGAGTTCCAAGCCAGCCTGGTTAACATAGCAAGTACCAGAACAGCTAGAGGCTATATCTCAGACTCTATCTCAAAAATCCGAAATTAACTTCCTAGTCAGAAAGAGGATGAGGTAGGGGGTGATACAATGTCGGTCACCTGCTTCCTTTGGTAAACTGTTCAGGGATTACTTATTTTCTGTGTCCTCTTGGGTATAGCTAACTTGATCAGCCTGAAGTTGTCCTTCTGGTGCATTCTGTAGAGCTGATAGATTTAAATTCCTTACATTTGATTTTATTATGAAAAGTTTTTCTTTCTCCTTCAATTAAGATTGATGGCTTTGCCGAGCATGGTAGTCTGGGCTAGCATTATGTCATCTTTCAGAACTTGTAGAATGTCTGCCCAGGCCCTACTGGCTTTCAAAATCTCTATTGAAAGTCCACTGAAAAGCTCTTCTAATGGCCCTGTCTTTATATGTGACTTCATTTTCACCCATATCTTTGTTCTGTTCATTTAAATGCCAAAGAGACTTTCTTTTCTTGTGCTGTTTGATGTTCTGCATACCTCATGCACTTTGATAGAAGTCTCTCTCTTTAGATTTGAAAAAATTTATTCTATGATTTTGTTAAAGATATTTTCTATGGCTTTCACTTAAGTTTCTTCTCGTTCCTCTATATCAATTATTCATAGGTTTGGTTTCCTCATATTGTCCCAGATTTCCTGAATGTCTAGATTTTTAATTTATATTTAACATATTTTTTGGATGATTGATCCATTTATTCTACTTTGTCTTCAAGATCTGATATTTTCTCTTCCATTTCATTCAGTCTGTTGGCAAGGCTTTCTTCTGTTTTTTTTTTTTTTGTTTTTTTTTTTTTTTTTTGTGGTACTTCCTGCTTCTTTCTTTCTTTTTTTTTTTTTTTTTTAATTTTTTTTATTGGTTATTTTATTTATTTGCATTTCAAATGTTATCCCCCTTCCCGGTTTCCCCTCCACAAGCCTCCTATCCCATACCCCACCCTGCTTCTATGAGGGTGTTCCCTACCCACCCCCCCCCCCCAACTCCTGCCTCACTGCCCTAGCATTCCCCTATGCTGGGGCATCGAGCCTTCACTTCCTGCTTTTTTCAATTCAGGTTTTACTTCAGTTTGACTTGTCTTTAGCCATTCTATCACTTTGTTAACTTTTTTTCTTATTTGTCTTTTTTTATTGGATATTTTATTTATTTACGATACAAATGTCATCCCCTTTCCCCATTTCCCCTCTCTAGAACTCCCTATCCTATACCTCCTCTTCCTTTATACTTTTATACCATTTTGATTACATGCATGTAGTGAGGTCAGTTCTAGGTTGAGGGTCTAGCAATACAATAGATGCAAGGAGCCAAGGAACAAGCAATACAATAAACACAAATAGTCAAAGAACAAGCAAGGCATTAAACCCAGTTATGTGAGCACTCTCACGATCACTGTTTCTAAAGGCTTATCAAAATGACCAAAGTATCTGAGCCTACTTCCCTATGCTAGCCCAAGGTCATTTTTATGTCTGAAGCCTACTTCCTTGTTTTAGCCTAAAATTTAGATTTCTGTCTGAAATTACTTCTTTGTTCTAGCCTAATATTTAAATTCCTGCCTGAGATTACTTCTTTGTTGTAGCCTACGATTTAGATTCCTGCCTGAAATTATTTCTTTGTTCTAGTCTAATGTCAGATTCCTACCTGAAGCCTACTTCCTTGTCCTTGGCCCATATCACCTTCTTGCCAAGCAGCCCCAAAGGCTCTTCACCTCTCCCCCTTATTTATTTCATTAATAAGACTGAACCTGTCTTAGGTCATTCTGACAAGAATGCCTTCCTTACCAGTCATGGAATAGGCATTATCAAAGGCAATGTACTTCTGTCTTAGGCTAGTAATGCTCTGTGCAGAATCTTACCTGTCCTTGGCTTGCTAGCCTGTTAATTTAATAACTCTGTCTAGAGGTCCATTGTCAGGTTTAAGCCATGTACTTTGGCTGCCAGCATGTTGATGTTGTTAAAGATAAGCTTTAACACGATGGGCAGGAATAAAAGTATTCCCAGGATAAGAAGGGCTAGCCTGATCAAGCTATATATGCCATTCCTGAGGTTTGACCAAAATGGAAATACTGAGCTTAGGCCATGGATAATTTTATCAGCATTATCTGCAGCATCAAAGGTCAAGAGAGCAGCATTCTTTAAATTCATAATCTCACTATGCAAAGTTAACACACCCAGAGAGGTGTTAGGATTATGCCAAATATCCTACAGGTGTCTTTAAACTTTTTTCTAATTATAATGACAATCATTGTAAATTTCAAAAGTAACACTACTCCAATACTATTTGTCATGACACTTGGGATGGCTCCCAACTCTTGAACCCTGAACCTCCTTTAGATAATTTGAATGGGTTATAGAGCATCATTCGTTGTTCCAGATACCTATATAAATCCTTTCATATACTTAGTACATTAGTATAGGGTTTTTTTGGGTTTTTTTGCTAGATGATTAACAAAAATCGTTGTCTTAACTCCTTGTGTCAATGCTATTGCATAAGCAGAGGTGCTAGCAATTAATGGAATGAAAGCTGTTATACCAGCAATAATCAAGCCTGCTACCCTCTTGCTTCTGTTTAAAACCTAACTCACTTATCCCAACACTTTCAAGCTTTTTTTTTTTTTTTTTTTTTTTTTTTTTTTTCAGAGAATCAAGGTTTTCTAATACTCAGGGCAGTGAGACAAAAGCTGCTTGATAGACCCCCGTAACAGACATGCCAGGTTTCGAAACACTAACATAATTGGAAATTATACAGTCAATGCAACTTATGATAAATATTGTAGAAGAAACAAAACCAACTTTAGCTTGACAGTTAAAGAGCATTAAAACATGTACTAACCCTTGTTTGAAATCCAGATCCTGTCCCAACATTATCTCTTGCTATCCTAACATCATAGTGAGCTACAGCTAGTTTCCAAATATGTTCCTGACAAAGTCCAGATTCAGTCTTCCAAAAGTAGACTGTTATTTCCCATATTGGATTGATTTCTAGACCAGTACATGATTGAATCATAATAGCTGGGCACCTTTAAGAAGAATACAAGAGATATAATTTCTCTTTTTGATTCTCTATCCCACAAGGTTTAAAAACTTGAGGCAAGGCAGCTTGTCCCATCTGGGATATAGTCAAGCAAAGGTGGGTCAGGAACACATGTCCAATACAGCTCCCTAGTCACCCTTGTCAGGGCACTCAGCAAGCTCACAGGTCGACATCATTCTTTGGCTCAGCAACAGTATGTCTCACCAATCTTTTTAAAGTTCCATGGGCCTCTTCCACAATAACTTGTCCGTGAGGATTATACGAAATCCCCGTAATAGATTGTTGACAAAAAGTCTCAACTGCTCAACTACAATTGCCAGACCCATTATCTGTTTTTTTTTATTGGATATTTTATTTATTTACCTTTCAATGTTATCTCCTCTCCCATCCCCCCCAAACCCCTTATCCCATCTCCCCTCCTCCTATTTCTATGAGGGTGTGCTCCCACCATCCTCCCATTTTCATCTCTCTGCTCTCAAATTCCCCAACACTAGGGAATCCAACCTTTCAGGGACCAAGGCCCTCTATTTTCACTGATGCCTGACAAGGCCACCCTCAACTACCTATACAGGTGGAGCTATGAATCCCTCCTTTTGTGTTCTTAGGCTGGAGTTTTAGACCCTGGGAGCTCTGGTTGACTATTTTGATACTCCTTTTAAGAAGGACCAAAGCATCCACACTTTGATCTTCCTTCTTCTTCTTGAGTTTCATGTGGTCTATGCATTGTATCTTAGGTATTGTGAGCTTTTGGGCTAATATCCACTTATTAGTGAGTGCATACCATATGTGTTCTTTTGTGATTGGGTTACCTCACTCAGAATGATATTTTCCAGTTCCATCCATTTGCCTAAGAATTTTGTGAACTCATTGTTTTTTAATAGCTAAGTAGTACTCCATTGTGTAAATGTACTACATTTTCTGTATCCATTACTCTGTTGAAGGACATCTGGGTTCTTTCCAGCTTTTAGCTATTATAAATAAGGCTACTATGAACATAGTGGAGCATGTGTCCCTGTTGTATGTTGAAACATCTTTTGGGTATATGCCCAGGAGTGGTGTAGCTGGGTCCTCAGCTAACACTATATTCAATTTTCTAAGGTACTGCCAGACTACTTTCCATAGTGGTTGTACCAGCTTACAATCCTATCAACAATGGAGGAGTGTTTTCTCCTCTTTCTCCACATCCTCACCAACATCTGCTGTCACCTGTATTTTTGATCTTAGCCATTCTGACTGGTGTGAGGTGGAATCTCAGAGTTGTTTTGATTTGCATTTCCCTGATGACTAAGAATGCTGAACACTTCTTTGGGTGCTTCTCAACCATTCGAGTCTCCTCAGTTGAGAATTTTTTGTTTAGCTCTGTATCCCATTTTTAATAGGGTTATTTGGTTGTCTAGAGTCTAATTTCTTCAGTTCTTTGTATACCTTAGATATTAGCCCTCTATCAGATGTAGGATTGGTAAAGATCTTTTCCCAATCTGTTGGTTGCCGCTTTGTCCAATTGACAGTGTCCTTTGCTTTACAGAAACTTTGCAGTTTTATGAGGTCCCATTTGTCAATTCTTGATCTTAGAGCATAAGCCATTGGTGTTCTGTTCAGGAACTTTCCCCCTGTACCCAGTTCTTCCCCACCTTCTCTTCTGTTAGTTTCAGTGTATCTAGTTTTATGTGGAGGTCCTTGATCCACTTGGACTTGAGCTTTGCACAAGGAGATAAGTATGGATCAATTTGCATTCTTCTACATGCTGACCTCCAGTTGAACCAGCACCATTTGTTGAAAATGTCTTTTTCAACGGGATGAATGTCTTTTCCATGGGATGATTTTAGCTCCTTTGTCAAAGAAAAAGTGACCATAGGTATGGGGGTTCGTTTCTGGGTATTCTATTCTATTCTATTCTATTCTATTCTATTCTATTCTATTCTATTCCATTGATCCTCCTGCCTGTCTCTGTTCCAGTACCATGCAGTTTTTATCACTATTGCTTTGTAGTACAGCTTGAAGTCAGGGATGGTGATTCCCCCCAAAATTCTTTTATTGTTGAGAGTAGTTTTCGCTATCTTGGGTTTTTTTTTTGTTATTCCAAATGTATTTTAGGATTGCTCTTTCTATCTCTGTGAAGAATTGAGTGGGAATTTTGCTGGGGATTACATTAAATCTGTAGCTTGCTCGTGTCAAGATAGCCATGTTTACTATATTAATCCTTCCAATCCATGAGCATGGGAGATCTTTCCATCTTCTGAGATGTGCTTTGATTCTTTCTTCAGGAGCTTGAAGTTCTTGTCATACAGGTCTTTTACTTGCTTGGTTAGATTCACTCTAAGGTATTTTATATTATTTGTAAGTATTGTGAAGGGTGTCGTTTCCATAATTTCTTTCTCAGCCTGTTTATCTTTTGAGTAGAGGAAGGCTACTGATTTGTTTGAGTTGATTTTATATCCAGCCACTTTACTAAAGTTGTTTATCAGGATTAGGAGTTCTCTGGTGGAAGTTTCGGGGTCACTTAAGTATATTATCATATCATCTGCAAATAGTGAAATTTTGACTTCTTCGTTTCCAATTTGTATCCCTTTGACCTCCTTTTGTTGCCTAATTGCTCTGGCTAGGACTTCCAGTACTATATTAAATAGGTAGGGAGAGAGTGGGCAGCCTTGTTTAGTGCCTGATTTTAGTGGGATTGCTTCCAGTTTCTCTCCATTTAGTTTGATGTTGGCTACTGCTTTGATGTATATTGCTTTAACTATGTTTAGGTATGGGCCTTGGATTCCTGATCTTTCCAAGACTTTTATCATGAAGAGATGTTGAATTTTGTCAAATGCTTTCTTAGCATCTAGTGAGATGATCATGTGGTCTTTTTCTTTGAGTTTGTTTATATAGTGGATTACATTGATGGATTTCCAAATATTGAACCATTGCTGCCTTCCTGGGATAAAGCCTACTTGATCATGATGGATAATTGTTTTGATGTGTTCTTGAATTTGGTTTGTGAGAATTTTATTAAGCATTTTTGCATCAATATACATAAGGGAGATTGGTCTGATGTTCTATTTCTTAATTGGGTCTTTGTGTGGTTTAGGTATGAGCATAATTGTGGCTTCATAGAATGAATTGGGTAGTGTTCCTTCTGTTTCTATTTTGTGGAACAGTTTATGGAGAATTGGTATTAGGTCTTCTTTGAAGAACTCTTCACTAAAACCATCTGATCCTGGACTTTTTTGGTGGGGAGACTTTTAATGACTGCTTCTATTTCTTTTGGGGTTATGGGACTGTTTACATGGTTTATCTGCTCCTGATTTAACTTTGATAACTGGTATTTGTCTAGAAAGTTGTCCATTTCATCCAGATTTTCCAATTTTGTTGAGTATAGGCTTTTGTAGTAGGATCTGATGATATTTTTAATTTCCTCAGTTTCTGTTGTTATGTCAACCTTTTCAGTTCTGATTTTTTTTTTTTAAATTTGGATACTGTCTCTTTGCCCTCTGATTAGTCTGGCTTAGGGTTTATCTATCTTGACGATTTTCTCAAAGAACCAGCTCCTGGTTTTATTGATTCTTTGTATAGTTCTTTTTGTTTCTACTTGGTTGATTTCAGCCCTAAGTTTGATTATTTCCTCCCTTCTACTCCTCTTCCGTGTATTTGCTTCTTTTTGTTCTAGGGCTTTCAGGTGTGTTGTCAAGCTGCTAGTATATGCTCTCTTCAGTTTCTTTTCATAAGCACTTAGAGCTATGAGTTTTCCTCTTAGCACTGCTTTCATTGTGTCCCATAAGTTTTGGTATTATGTGTCTTCATTTTAATTAAATTCTAAAAAGTCTTTAATCACTGAGTAGAGTATTGTTCAGTTTCCATGTGAATGTGGGCTTTCTATTGTTTTTGTCATTATTGAAGACCAGCTTTATCTATAGGATCTATAAGATGCATGGGATTATTTCAATTTTTTTTTGTATCTGTTGAAGCCTGTTTTGTGACGAATTATATGGTCTATTTTGGAGAAGGTACTATGTGGTGCTGAGAAGAAGGTATATTCTTTTGTTTTAGGATGAAATGTTCTATAGATATCTGTTAAATCCATTTGGTCCATAACTTCTGTTAGCTTCAATGTATCTCTGTTTAGTTTCTGTTTCCATGATCTGTCTATTGCTGAGAGTGGGGTGTTGAAGTCTCCCACTATTATTGTGTGAGGTGCAATGTGTGCTTTGAGCTTCAGTAAGGTTTCTTTTATGAAAGTGGGTGCTCTTGCATTTGGCACATAGATGTTCAGAATTGAAAGTTCATGTTGGTTGACTTTTCCTTTGATGAGTATGAAATGTCCTTTCTTATAATTTTTGATAGCTTTAAGTTGAAAGTCGATTTTATTCGATATTAGAATGGCTACTCCAGCTTGTTTCTTAGGACCATTTTCTTGAAAAAAATGTTTTCCAGCCTTTTACTCTAAGGTAGTGTCTGTCTTTGTCACTGAAGTGGGTTTCCTGTGTGCAGCAAAATGCTGGGTCCTGTTTACATATCCAGTCCATTAGCCTATGTCTTTTTATTGGGGAATTGAGTCCATTGATGTTAAGAAATATTAAGGACAGGAGATTGTTGCTTCCTGTTATTTTTGTTATTAGAGGTGGAATTATCTTTGTGTGGCTATCTTCTTTTGGATTTGTTGAAAGAGGACCACTTTCTTGCTCTTTCTAGGGTATACTTTCCCTCCCTGTATTGGAGCTTTCCCGCTATTATCCTTTGTAGAGCTGGGTTTGTGGAAAGATATTGTGTAAATTTGGTTTTCTCATGGAATATCTTGGTTTCTCCATCTATAGTAATTGAAAGTTTTGCTGGGTATAGTAGCCTGGGCTGGCATTTGTGTTCTCTTAGGGTCTGTATGACATATGTCCAGTATCTTCTCGCCTTATAGTATCTGGTAAGAAGTCTGGTGTAATTCTGATAGGTCTGCTAGGTTAGGGAAGTTTTCTTCTATAATTTTGTTGAAGATATTTATTGACCCCTTAAGTTGGGAATCTTCACTCTCTTCTATACCTATTATCCTTAAGTTTGGTCTTCTCATTGTGTCCTGGATTTCCTGGATGTTTTGTGTTAAGAACTTTTTGCATTTTGCATTTTGCATTTTCTTTGACAGCTGTGTCAATATTTTCTATGGTATCTTCTGCACCTGAGATTCTCTCTTCCATCTCTTGTATTCTGTTGGTGATGCTTGTGTCTATGATTCCTGATTTCTTTCTTAGGTTTTCTCTCTCCAGGGTAGTTTTCCTTGGAGATTTCTTTATTGTTTCTACCTCCATTTTTATGTCCTGGATGGTTTGTTCAATTCCTTCACCTGTTTGGTTGTGTTCTCTTGTAATTTTTTAAGGGATTTTTGTGTTTCTTCTTTAAGGGCTTCTACCTGTTTACCTGTGTTCTCCTCAATTGCTTTGAGAGTGTTATTTATGTCCTTCTTAAAGTCCTCTATCATCATCATTAGAAGTGATTTTAAATCTGAATCTTGTTTTTCTGGTGATATGGGGAATTCAGGACTTTCTAATGTGGGAGAACTAGGTTCTGATGATGCCAAGTACCCTGGGTTGCTGATGCTTATGTTCTTGTGCTTGCCTTTCACCATCTAGATCTCCTTAGTCCTACCTGTGGTGTCTCTGACTGGAGCCTCTCTTTCCTATTATCTTAGTTGTGTCACAATTGTGTGGGCTGGGTGTCGCTGCTGGGGTTAGAGCTGAGGCCCAAGATCTGCTCAGTTCTCAGGCCCAGACCGGAAGGAACCAGTGCTCTGGACCAGGAGTGAATTCCTGGATCCCAGTGGGTCCCAGTTACTCCCTGTTTGGGGCAGGTGTTGCTGTCTCCTTACCTAAGATACTGCTTGGGTTAGAGCTCCTGGGGCCCAGCTTCCTCTGTGTTTTGTGAGATTGGGTGCTGAGCTGCCGCCCTGGATCTGCTCAGTGCTTGGGTGCAGACCGGAAGGCCCTTTGTTAACTTCTATTTTCATATCTTGAATTGTATTATTTCATTCAATTGTTTGTGTTTTCATGATCTTCATTCAGGCATTTTTTCATAGCCTCCTAAAGGTCATCGAACATATTCATAATTGCTATTTTGAAGTCCTTGTCTTGTGCTTCAGCTAAACTGACCTCTCAGGGAGTATTATAATAGGTGCTGGTTTCCAGAGGAGGCATATTGTCTTTGTTGATTCCGTTTGTGTTTTTGACCTGGGATCCCAGTGTGGCTATTGACTTTGTTGAGTAGGTGTTTGGGTCTTTGTCTTTACCCCAATCTGTCAAGTTGTGCACCAGATGAATATTGCTTGGCTTTTGGTCCTGGAGACATTTTGGGTTTCAGGGTTCAAATTTCAACTGGTCCCAAATTATCGCAATTGGAAGGATGGCTGAAGTTCTGGTTACAGTTCTGGGTTCAGACTATAAGCAGTCCCATATTGATGGAGTGGCTGGGCTCAGTGATAGGTGATTGGGTGGGGGAAAGGGACTGACTTTGCAGGTCTCAAGTAGAGTTTGGGGTCCAGTCTCCTGTGGTACTGGACCCAAACCCGGTGATTAGTTGGAACTCCAGGTGCAGAACACTACCCTCCTCTTTTTATTTAAAGACAGGGTGTCACTATGCAGCCCTGGCTGGCCTGGAATTTTCTATGTAGAGTGGGCTGGCTGTAAACTCACAGATATCTACATGCCTCTGCCACCTGAGTTCTGGGATTACAGGTCTGCCCCACACACTAGTGTTCATACTCTATGTCATTATTCCTGTTTGCTTAATGTCTATGGCATTCCTCTGCCCATATAAAGTAAACTGGGACTGGTCCAGGACCAAGTGAATCTCATCCCCTCCATTCTCTTCCATGTCTTGCCTCCACTGTCTGATTATGCATCCCAGCTCAAAGCTCTCACATCCCCAACACCCAGCTTTCCCTAGCCCTCTCTCTTGCCCTTTCCCTTCTGTGAGGAACTGTGTTCATTATCTCTTACCAAACTATCACTACAGTTATTGAAGGCCTTCTTAGTCCAGCCCTGGGAATAGAGCCAGACATTGCATTCTGGCAGGGGTGACTGACAATTAATATGTAATTATTATAAAAATCAAATATACAGTCATGGCATGAGAAATTTACTTGGATAATGAGTTAGTGAGAGATTAGAATGTTAGCAAGACTCCATCTCAAAGGCAAAGCAAACAAACAAACGGGTATACGGTATTGTATACCTGCAACCCTATCACTGTAAGGCAGAGGCAAGTGGCTCACTGTACATTAAGATCAACCTGGTCTACATATCAAACTCCAGGCCAGAGAGGGCAACATAGTAAGACCTTCTTTCAGAAATAAAACAAACAAACAATCAAGCAGTGGTGGCATATCCTTTAATCCCAGCACTCAGAAGGCAGAGACAGGTAAATCTCTGAGTTTGGGGCTAGCCCGGTCTACAATGTGAGTTCCAGGCTAGCCAAGGCCACACAGAGAAAGCCTGTCTTGAAAAGACAAAAAACATGTGTGGTGTCACATATCTGCAGTTCTAGCACTCAAAAAGGTAGAGACAAGAAAATCAGGAGTTCACAGTCACCCTCCAGTATGTAGTAAGTTTGAGGCCAGCATGGGTTATTGAAAACTTTTCTGAAAACAAATATAAATAAAAAGCAACCCAAAATGTAGTTCCCACAGTACACACTTTGAAGACAAAAGTCCTCAACTGGTGCTTTACATCTAAAACCCATTCTAACACCCAGGGTCCCCTTTCACCTTCCAGAAGAGCCCCCTGGTTGACTTTTCAATAACACACACCTAAATGGGACAGGGTAAGGGGGGCTTCAGTTCTCTGCCTGGGCTGAATAAAACCTCTACACCTACATTTTGGAGTGGCAGCAGGGAGGCCCAGGAGGCCAAGCTCTGGAACCACCCTCCACCCTCTGGGCCTCTGGGAAAAGTAGGAAAAGAGGCTCCTGACTCTTGGCTCTGAGCCAAAAGAGCTGCTAGTGGGAGTGGAAATTTTTCATGGCAAAGGAAGAGGAAAAAATCAGATCACATTTCCCACTGGCAGAGTCTATTTGTTCAGGAAGCTCTTGGGGCCCTAGTTGTTCATAAAAGGAGGATAGTCATTGGATTATGGCTTTTTAAGTACCCCCAACACACACACACACACACACACACACACACACTCCTGTTTTTCTTGCCTTCATGGTGCAGAACCTCCAGTTAGCTGGGCAAGCCTTCCACCACCCAACCACACCCCCAGTATTTCTTCTCTTCTTCCCTTTGCCTTCAGGTTTGCAGGCATTTCTCTCAAAATTGCAAATCCTCCGGGGG
The DNA here is from genome assembly GCF_011762505.2 of Arvicanthis niloticus. Taxonomy (NCBI): domain Eukaryota; kingdom Metazoa; phylum Chordata; class Mammalia; order Rodentia; family Muridae; genus Arvicanthis; species Arvicanthis niloticus. Next base: position 49,984,725 of record NC_047662.1, read on the forward strand.
AATGCCAATTATGGCTATCATGAAATAAAGTGAAGAACCATCAGCTCAGCAAGGAAAGTTATTCCTACTAGAAGAATTGGATGCTCCTCTTCCACCTCATAAAACCTTCCAGCTTTCAGGAAAGGGAATTTGGGGATGTCCTGCCATCCCCTAGCCAAGACATTTGGGTAGAAATCCATGTACAATGAACCCAAAGAGGCTGAATTTATAATCACAGAATCATATTCTTTTTTTTTTGTTTATTTATTTATTTATTTATTTATTATATGTAAGTACACTGTAGCTGTCTTCAGGCACCCCAGAAGAGGGCATCAGATTTCATTACAGATGGTTGTGAGCCACCATGTGGTTGCTGGGATTTGAACTCAGGACCTCCAGAAGAGCAGTCAGTGCTCTTAACCACTGAGCCATCTCACCAGCCCAGAATCATATTCTTAAAAGGGCATAAAAGCCACATATCCCAGCTCCGTAGGAGTCGCTGGTAATACTTGATCATTGACTTACAACTTCCCTTAGAGGGATGCATTTCCTCAGTTACAGATGAAGAAATGGGCATAGTAACTTGCCTGATGTCACTCTGGGAGTAAGGCCCCATGCTTTTTGCCCTAGCTCCACAATCTCTCTGAATAGCATCCCTGAAGCATGAGCAGTCTCTTCTTGGACGATTGCAGCAATGAGGACCTACAGCTTTTCGAGTTGGTCTATTGGCAACTATGAGAATAATTTAATTAAACGCTGGTTGTTTTGTGCCATTAATTCCATTGACAACTTTAAATGGCAAGTCTCTAGGTCTCCTCCTTTACTGTCCCTGTGCCTTTCAGCTTGTCCTTCACCCTCCTATTCCTCTTTCTTGATACACTGTTTATCAAAAACTCAACTCACTTACTTTGGTCAGAACTTCAAACAGTAACTATTCAGATGTAAACTCTGTGAGAACAGAAGGGGGAGCCATTAAATGCTTAGCCCTGGCATAGAGTATGCCCTTCCAGCATTTGCTGATGTGTAATTACATCTTCTAGATGAAGGTTTGGTAGAGAAGGGAGCAGGACTCGACCCTCCACACTCAGTATGCTTTCAAAGTTGACCGATGCAATCTTGCTCAGTGATAGATTTCTTGACAATGAAAGCTTATGACCATATCAATAAGCTTTGGGTTTTGGGAGACTCTGTCACAGTACAGTGGAAGAGTCACAGAGGTAATGATTACAGATGTCAACCTCAGGCCTCAACATTCTGGAGCACACTTAGGTGCTAGGCAAGCAAAACAAAACCATGCATTTGAACATTTTTGCACATGACACATACACATGAAAATGGGGGAGGGGAACATAGTAGCCCATAGACAGGCAGATCCTCCTGGTCCTGATGTTGGAAAGGGGATTGTTTCCACCTTTATACTGTAGAGGCAGTATGCTCAGTAGAATGAGCGTGCTCTTTGGCCAGTATATACCAGGGCAAGGATCTCAGGTCTACTACACTCTGGCCGTGCAGCCTTTCACCAGGCACCTTTCTTCCCACTCTCATTGTCAGTATCTGTAAAGTAGGAATAAAAATACCTTTGTCCCTGGGATGCTTTGAGGTTTCAAAGAGATAGATGGGGCTGGCTCAGTCAGTAAGGTGCCTGCTGTATAGGCATGAGGACCTGAGTTCAAATCTTCAGCACCCAGGTAAAACATGGGTTTAGAAATATGCCTGTAACCCCAGCACTAGAAGTATAGGGCAGCCACAGGAGGATCCCAGGGACTTGCTGGCCAGCCAATCACTGAGCTCTGGCCTCAGTGAGTGAGCATGTTATAAATAAGGTAGAGTGCACTCAAGGAAGGTACCAGACATCAGCCTCTGGTCTTCATACACATATACACCTGCGAACACACACACACACACACACACACAAATGTACTTCTACCTACATCACACATACACACAATAGTGGCTATAAAATGCCTAAAACATGAGAAATCTTAATAAATTATTAATTTACTCCAACAACAAAATTAATTACTCCTGGGGCCAGAGAGATGACTCAGTGGATAAAGTGATTGCCAAGAAATTCTAACTACCGAAGTTCAATCCCCAGAACCATGTGAGGGTGAAAAGCGAGAATCAACTCCACAGTTTCCCTCTGGTTTCCACATACAAACTATGACACACACACCCACACACTCACATCCTGCATGCATAGAATAATAATAAATAGTTAAAAATGAATGCACGACTACCATCATAAGTTTGTATGCATGCAGCCTGAAGCATTCAAAAGTACACACAGCACGCAATTCGACCCTTTGCAAGAGTAACAAGTGCTCTTAACCACTGAGGCGTCTCCTCCCGCTCTCTGGTTTTTAACAAGTATTTGCAGTAAAACTTAATTCTCCATGAGCACTGTAAACTAGGCACTTTTCTTTGCAATGAAGAAAAATAGCTGGAGGATGCCTATAGAAAAGCACTCATGGTATGTTCCGGGAGATATTTAAAACTGTTGGATCTAATCTGGCTTTTTGTAATCAGCAGCCATGTTCCCAACTAGCCTAGGCCTGCAGAGGCAGTGTACCACCTCTGCTCAGCTCAGGCAGTCCGCTCAGGCAGCCAGAGACACCGGCCCTGCCACCCATGAGACGCCAGCATGGGAGATGGCTCTTCCATGCTGTCTCCACAAAGCTGGGCTGTGCCCAGATCATCCTGCCATCCATGCAGGCCTGGTAGGAAATAAGATTCTAAAGCTTAAATATTAATCAAAGGCTTTATATATTTGGTAATGCTCAATAACAATATGCCCACATAATTATAGATATTTCCCAATTAACTAACCTAGATAAGTTGTTACCCAGGACTGCTCTCGGTACATGCGTGGTCATCCATGATGCTACATCTCTCCTCCCCCCTCTTCCTCTTTTTCCTCCTTACTCTTCCCACCTTAGCTCCTCCCAACTTGTGGGAAAAATATCCCACTACAATGGTAGATGGTGTAGTGCTAGAGGCAGAGCACACAATACAGCCTTCTTGTATGAAACCTAATGCCACAGAGTCTCCAGGAAAGTAGTTATCAACTTGATGGCTCCAGGCCAGGCTCCCTCGGGGTTTCAGAAAGACACATCTAATGCAACAAAGCACCAGCAATCAGAGATGCCACCCATCCACTCACTCAGTAAACATCACAAAGCATATCACATACTACAGGGACTGTGATAAGACCCTGCCAGTACAGCCAAGAGAGACACAGTGGCTGCCTGGGAGCTGTTCACAGCCTGATAGGGAAAGGCGAGAAAGTAAATATTGACACAACAGGGGGACCAAGGTACAGACAGTATGTTCAAAGCATAGTAGAAGGCTGGTGTGATGACCCAACAGGTAAAGCCCTTGTTGCAAAAGCCTACAGATCTGAATTTGATTCCTGGAAACCAGGTAAAAGGTGAGAGGAAAAAACTGATAGCACAAAGTTGTTCTCTGGTTTCTGCACATGTACTTGTTCCTGACATCAAGCTCCCATCAATAGATAGATGATAGATAGACAGACAGATTGACTGACAGACAGACAGACAGACAGACAGATGATTGATAGGTAGATGATAGATAAATAAATGATAGATGAATAGATAGATGAATAGATAGATAGATAGATAGATAGATAGATAGATAGATAGATAGATAGAGAGACAGATAGATGTTAGGTAGATGATAGACAGATAAATGAAACATAATAGATACAAAGTTTGGACGAATTTAACAAAGAAATTAACTTCTTGATTTTAAAGCCTTATATTTGGGCAATAGGCAAGATATTAGCTTAAAAATCAATGAGCTAGCACCAGAGACATGGCTTAGTAATTAAGAGTGCTTATGGCCCTTTTAGGTTTACTTATTCATTTTTTGAGACAGGTTTTAATGCTGTATCCCTGACTAGCCTGGAATTGGTTTTGTAAATCATGGCATGACATTCACAGAGATTCTCTTGCCTCTAGAGTGTTGCAATTAAAAGCATATGCCACTATGCCCAGCATTAGAGTGCTTACTGATTGCAGAAAATCCAAGTTTGATTTCCAGCCCCCATGTCAGGGAGTTCACAACTGTCTGTAACCCCAGCTCCAAGAGAATAGTGCCCTCTTATGGCCTCTGAGGGGAAACTCATCTGTGCTTGCGTGCAAAGGTGCGCAGGCACACACCCGTACCCACGCAGATGAAATTTAAAAACAATAAAATAACTGTTTCAAAGCAATGAGCTGAGGAATGTGGGTAGCTTGGCTTTCCAGCTGGCCCAGCCCCAAACAAACCAGCAAGCTGAGGCTCAGGAGACAGGATTGCTCTTTTTTGCTTATGGGAAGGGAGGGGGGGAAATCCACCCATATGAGTGCATGTTTGTGAACATGCATGGAATGCAAAGATGAATCTCAAGAGTTTTTTTGTTTTTTTTTTTTTTTTGAGACAGGATCTCTCTTTGGCCTGAAGCTTGTTGCTTAGGTGAAATGGGATGGCCAGAAAAGCCCAAGGATCCCCTGTCTCTACCTCCCTGTGCTGGAATTACAGCATCAAGCTGTCAACACCCAATTTTTTTTAACATGGGCGCTGAAGCTCAAACTTAGGTTCTCATGCTTGTGAGAAAACATATTGTGAACCCACTGAGGGGTCTCCCCAGCCTGTTTTTGTTGTTTGAGACAGGGTATCACTATGAAGTCCTGGATGGCCTTGGCTTATCTCTTTGGCTTTCTGCATATATGTTAACTTGTATGGTCCTTGGTATTCCAATTGAACTGTATTTTCTAAGGTTCAGCAAGTGACTTAAGCTCTGCTTCTTCAGCTGTACAATGGGAATAATGATAATGTCAGCTTGTAGGATAAAGTGGTATGCTGGTTTGGCTATGGTTTGTCCACATCAAAATCTATGTTGAAATTGAACTGTCATTGTGATATGTCAGGAAGTGGGACCTGTGTGGTGACACATATACTCAAGAGGGATTGATGGCTCTCTCGAGAGAATGGGTTTGCTCTAAACAGGGACATAGAGTGGGTTGTCACAATGCCAGGTTGGCTTTGTGTACATCCCTTCCAAACCTGTGTATTTGTCGCTCTACCTACATCCATGAAAGAGAACTGTACCAGGTCTGCAGCAGTGTGTGTCCTGGAATTTCAAGTCTCAAAACTGTGAGACAAAATATGCCTCTTGTCTTAATTGCACAGCCATAAATATTTTGTTACAACAAAAGAAGACAGAGATAAGAGGTTTGGTGCCTGTAATCTGCCAATAAGGGTTGATGAGGTAGCTCTTGGGTACGGGTGTTTACTGCCAACCCTGACAGACTGGTTTGGATCTCCAGGACTCACACAATGAAGGAGAGGAAAAGGGAGAAGTGACCAAGTTGTCCCCTGCTCTCTACACGTGTCATGACACATGCACCATTGGCTGTGTCTATTGTCCTTCCCCTGTAAGCTCCAACAAAATAAACAAATGCGAAACTTTTAAAAGATTTTTGTAGTGGATGTTGCCCACTACATTTGTATAAAGCTCAGGGATTGGGCTGTATGAGAGGTAGGCCGGTGTTTCTGGCTGGCGGTTTCTAGCTGTGGTGCTAGTATGGCCTCTGGCCAGGAAACATAGTGGCAGAGTTAAGCAGAGCCTCTGCCGCTTACTCAGCCCAAGAAAATGCCGATTTTTTTTGTTTTTGTTTTTTGTTTTGTTTTGTTTTGTTTTTGTTTTGTTTTTTGAGACAGGGTTTCTCTGTGTAGCCCTGGCTGTCCTGGAACTCACTTTGTAGACCAGGCTGGCCTCGAACTCAGAAATCCGACTCCCTCTGCCTCCTAAGTGCTGGGATTAAAGGCGTGTGCCACCACTGCCCGGCCCAATATAAAATTTAACTTTAACAAGACTGAGTATTTTATTTGACATGTGAATGTTTCTCCTGAATGTACGTATGTGCATTCCGTACCCACTGAGCTCAGAAGAGGATGTCCTGTCCTCTGGAACTGGTGATGCGATGGTTGTGAGCCATGATGTGGGTGCTGAGTACTGAACCAGGATCCTCAGCAAGAGCAGCAAGTGCTCTTCACCACTGACCCAGCTCTGCAGACCCCAGAAATGTTTTTAGAGCATTTTTAATAATATCCAATTCACAATAAGCACTATAATATAAGAACACCCTGAATTCTTTTTTAGTGTCTGCCTTAAACCTTCAGTGAAAGAAACTAAAAAACTCCCTAAGAATCCAAAAGAGCCTTTTGGACTCTTCTGTGATCAGCTGATGCTCCCCATTGACCTTCTTTCTGTACTCATCTACCCACACTGGGGGTGGGGGCAGAGTTAGCAGCAAAGGTCTCCCCAGCACCCTTCCTTTCAGAGAACCTCCGCCTCATGTCTTTAACCTGCCAGTGTTCCTGGTCCAGCCATATCTTTACAGTGTCCTCCCTGCAGAACCATATGCATGCTTCACACTCAAATGACTTCTTTGTGTTTACTTAGGGAATTCCTAGTTTATACAGAGCTATTTATAAGATGCATGTTTTAAAATATGTCTTTGGTATTCCTTATAAGGAACTCAATGAGTCATAAAAGCAGTAGGCTGAGGAAAAAAGTAGCTAATTATAAATGAAAGGAACCGGTTTATTCCTAAAACAAGCATTTCTTTTTCCTTTCCCTTTCCTTTATTTTTATTTTTGTTTGTTTTAAGACGGGGCCTCTCTATGTAGGCCTGGCTGGCTATCCCTGGAACGCACTATGTAGGCCAGGTTAGCCTAGCCTCAAATTCAGAGAAATTTATTGGTCTCTGCCTTAGAGTACAGGATTAAAGGTATGTGACATCATTCCCTCTTTAAACATTTTATTTTTTATTTTCTTTGTATTTATTTTATACATTTATTTTATTTTTAATTACTCTGTGTGTGTGTGTGTGTGTGTGTGTGTGTGTGTGTGTGTGCACGTGGGTGTATGTGTCTGCAAAGGCTAGAGATGTTGGATCCTGCTAGGCTTGACTTACAAGTGGCTGTGTATTGCTTGATGTGGCTACTGGAAACTGAACTTAGGGCCTTTGCAAGAGCAACACAAGCTCTTAGCCACTGATCTATCTTTCCAACTACCTAACTCCCTCATTTTATTTTTATGCTCTTTGTTGTTGCTGTTGCTGCTGCTGCTGCTGTTGTTTTATTCTGGTTGGTTGGTTGGTTGGTTGGTT